>NC_140994.1:149252661-149484326 GCF_052327205.1 Somniosus microcephalus | reverse complement strand
GGGGAAGGGGGGAAGGGGGGGAAAGGGGGAAGGGGAAGAAGGGGGAAGGGGAATAAGGGGAAAGGGGGAAGGAGGGGAAAGGGGGAAGAAGGGGAAGGGGGAAGAAGGGGGAAGGGGAAGGGTGAAGAAGGGGGAAGGGGGAAAGGGGGAAGAAGGGGGAAAGGGGGAGAAGGGAGAAGGGGGGAAGAAGGGGGAAGGAGGGAAGGGGGAAAGGGGGAAGAAGGGGGAAGGGGGAAGGGGGAAAGGGGAAAGGGGGAAGAGGGGGGGAGAAGGGGGAAGGGGGAAGAAGGGGAAAGGGGGGGAAAGGGGGGAAGGGGCAAAAAGGGGAAAGGGGGAAGGGGCGAAAGGGGGAAAGGGGAAAGGGGGAAGAAGGGGGAAAGGGGGAAAGGGGGAAGAAGGGGGGAGGGGGGAAAGGGGGAGGAGGGAGGAAGAAGGGGGAAGGGGGGAAAGGGGGAAAGGGGAAGGGAAAGGGGGAAGAGGGGGAAAGGGGGGAAAGGGGGAAGGGGGGGAAGGGGAAGAAGGGGGAAAGGGGGAAAGGGGGAAAGGGGAGGGGGAAGAAGGGGGGAAAGGGGGAAGGGGGGAGGGGGGAAGAAGGGGGGAAAGGGGAAAGGGGGAAAGGGGGAAGGGGAAGGGGGAAAGGGGGAAAGGGGGAAAGGGGGAAGGGGGAAAGGGGGAAGGAAGGGGGAAAGGGGGAAGAAGGGGGGGGAAAGGGGGAAGAAGGGGGGGAAAGGGGGAAGAAGGGGGGAGGGGGGAAAAGGGGAGAAGGGGGAAGAGGGGGAAGGGGGAAGGGGGAAAGGGGAAAGGGGGAATGGGGGAAAGGGGGAAGAGGGGGGGAAAGGGTGTGGTAAACCACTGTTTGTATTCCTGTTTGTCCTGTTTGTATTCCACTGTGTACATGCCTGGACATGCCTCGGCTGACTCCTCCCACAGGTCCTAGTATAAAGGTGACTGCTCCCTAGCCCTTAGTATCATGGACCGGTCGACCACGCGAGGCAGACCTCCATTCTGTTGTTAATAAAAGCCTTTAGTTACTCTTCTAACTCTCAGTCTTTTATGAGTAATTGACAGCGCATCAATTTTATTAACAACATTTTTATAATGGAGAAGATCCTCACACCAGCATGCCTGGACTTAGATCATCGGGAGGTGGACTCATCCACCAAGTTTACTCACTGGCTTAAGTGATTCGAAAAATTCCTGACCGCCTCCGAAGCAATCAAATCGGACGAGGACAAACTGGATGTCCTGACCTCCAAAGTGAACCACCGAGTGTACTCGGTCATCCAAGACGCGACCTCGTACGCGGACGCTATCAAGCTCCTCAAGGACCAGTACACGCGCCCAGTGAACGAAGTGTACGCCAGGCACCTTCTGGGGAGTCGTAAACAACAACCTGGGGAATCGACCGTGGAATACCTTCAGGCACTGTCTGTGCTTGGCCGGGCCTGTGGTTGTAAGGATGTAAAGGCCGCCGTGTACACAGAGGAACTTATCCGGGACGCTTTTGTAGCGGGCCACAGATCCAATTACACCCGACAGCGACTGTTGGAGCAGAGTAACCTCGACCTCAACAAGGCCTCTGAACTCGCACTATCGTTGGATGCAGCCTACCAGGGCATGAATGCCTACTCCTCTGCACCGTGGACGCCGCGGGGAATGACAGCCTGGGACACGGTAGGACCGCCTCATAGCGCCGTGCCACCCCAGCCACACCCCAACAACGGCCCAACTACCGCAGCAGTGTCCCAAGGCCAGACAGCAGTGCCCCAGGCCAGAAATGCTACTTCTGTGGCCAGGCAAAACACCCCAGAGCGCGCTGCCCGGCGAAAAACGCGATCTGCTCGGGCTGCGGGAAGAAGGGACACTACGCTAGCGTCTGCAGGGCCAAAGCCACCCCGAACCCCAGCAGCGCCGCATGTGGGCCATGCGGGCCGCCATCTTGGACCTCCCCGGCCATGTGCGAATCACCGGTACAGCAGCCATTTTGGACGCCTCCAGCCACATGGGGATCATGGGACGCCGCCATCTTGGATGACAGCCGGGACGCAGCAGGCCCCCGACACCGCCTCATCTGATACCCGCAGCGACACACCGACCCCTACGCTGGCATCCGTTACACTGGACCAAGCGAGACCGCACCAACTGGCCAGTTCCACAATGGACATTAAGGTAAATGGTCACGATACAATCTGCCTTTTTGACTCTGGGAGCACGGAGAGCTTCATCCACCCCGACACGGGTGCGGCGTTGCTCTCTCCCAGTCCTGCCTGCGCAACAGCGGATTTCTATGGCCTCCGAGTCCCAGTCGGCGGACATCGGCGGCTACTGCGTGGTGACACTCGTAGTAGACGGGACCGTGTACGATCATTTTAAACTTCTGGTCCTGCCTGACCTCTGCGCTGCCGTCCTGCTGGGGTTAGATTTTCAGTGCCACCTTAAAAGTGTTACGATGGCGTACGGTGGACCCCTACCCCCACTCACAGTCCGCAGCCAGCAGCTTCCAAACTGCCCGCCGCGCACCAGGTGCAACCTCTCCACACTCAGAGTCACCCCCCCGCAACTGTTTGCTAACCTCACCCCCGACTGTAAGCCCATCGCCACAAAGAGCAGGCGATACAGTGCCGGGGACAGGGTTTTCATTAAAACCGAAGTGGAGCGGCTCCTGAAAGAAGGGATTATTGAGGGGCAGCACCAGCCCCTGGCGAGCCCAGGTTGTGGTCGTTAAGACCGGCGAGAAGCAGCGCCTGGTCATCGACTACAGCCAGACAATAAATCGCTACACCCTGCTGGACGCCTACCCACTCCCCCGTATAGCTGATATGGTCAACCAGATCGCGCAGTACCGCGTCTTCTCGACCATTGACCTGAAATCAGCGTACCACCAGCTCCCCATCCGCCCTGAGGACCGCCAGTACACTGCCTTTGAGGCAAACGGCCGCCTCTATCACTTCCTTAGGGTTCCCTTTGGCGTCACCAACGGGGTCTCCGTCTTCCAAAGGGAGATGGACCGGATGGTAGATCAAAATGCGTTGCAGGCCACTTTCCCATATCTGGACAATGTGACCATCTGCGGCCGTGACTTGCAGGACCATGACGCAAACCTCGAAAAATTCCTCCGCACCGCCCAACTCCTAAACCTGACATATAACAAGGAGAAGTGCATATTCCGCACAAACCGCCTCGCCATCCTTGGCTGTGTTGTGGAACACGGAGTCATCGGCCCCGACCCCGACCGGATGCGTCCCCTTATGGAACTTCCACTGCCCCACTGCCTCAAGGCCCTGAAGAGGTGCCTAGGGTTTTTCTCCTATTACGCCCAGTGGGTCCCCTACTATGCGGACAAGGCCCGTCCGCTGATCAAGTCCACCTCTTTTCCCTTGACGGCAGAGGCCCGCTTAGCCTTCCACCGTATCAAGGAGGACATTGCCAAAGCCACCATGCACGCAGTGGACGAATCCATCCCCTTCCAGGTGGAAAGCGACGCGTCTGACTTTGCCCTGGCCGCTACCCTCAATCAGGCGGGGAGACCCGTGGCCTTCTTTTCACGAACCCTCCAAGGCCCGGAGACCAGACACTCCGCTGTTGAGAAGGAGGCCCAGGCGATTGTGGAGGCTGTGCGTCATTGGAGGCACTACCTGGCCGGAAAACGATTTACCCTGCTCACTGACCAGCGTTCAGTTGCTTTTATGTTTAACAACAAGCAGAGGGGCAAAATCAAAAATGACAAGATCTTGAGGTGGAGAATCGAACTTTCCACCTACAACTACGAGATCTTGTACCGGCCCGGGAAGCTAAATGAACCCCCGGATGCGCTATCGCGTGGCACCTGCGCCAGCGCGCAGATCGATAGACTGCGGGCCCTCCACAATGACCTCTGCCACCCGGGGGTCACCAGGTTCTTCCACTTCATCAAGGCCCGCAACCTGCCTTACTCTATTGAGGAGGTCAGGACCATGACCAGGAACTGCCAAGTCTGCGCTGAGTGCAAACCGCACTTTTATAGACCAGACAGGGCCCACCTGATAAAAGCCACTCGCCCCTTCGAGCGCCTGAGCGTCGATTTTAAAGGGCCTCTCCCCTCCTCCGACCGCAATGTGTACTTCCTCAATATTATTGATGAGTACTCCCGTTTCCCGTTCGCCTTCCCCTGCCCGGACATGACCAGTGCCACGGTCATTAAATGTCTGAACAACCTCTTCACCCTGTTCGGCTTCCCCAGCTATATCCATAGCGACCGGGGCTCATCGTTTATGAGCGACGAACTCCGTCAGTACCTGCTAACTAGGGGTATTGCCACAAGCAGGACCACCAGTTACAACCCCCGGGGGGAACGGACAGGTGGAAAGAGAAAATGCGACAGTTTGGAAGGCCGTCCTGCTAGCCTTAAAGTCTAGGGGCCTTCCAACCTCCCGCTGGCAGGATGTGCTCCCCGATGCGCTCCACTCTATTCGGTCACTGCTCTGCACTGCCACTAACGCCACCCCTCATGAGAAAATGTTTGTCTTCCCAAGGAAGTCCACATCGGGGACATCGCTACCGCCCATGGCTGACGTCCCGCCCAGGGGCCGGTCCTACTGAGAAGACACGTGAGGACCCATAAAACGGACCCCCTGGTCGAGAGGGTCGACCTCCTCCACGCCAACCCCCAGTATGCTTACATCGCATACCCGGACGGGCGGGAGGACACAGTCTCCATAAGAGACCTTGCACCCTCGGGGGCCGCAGTAACCCACTACCCACTACCACCCCCCCCCACGATCCGATATCCAGCCCCAGCAGACGGCAGGCCTGGGCCCCGCGACCCGCTCGACATCTACGAGGACGACACGCCTGTGCCACAGCCTACGCTGGACTCGACGCCGGAAACTTCCACTACCCCTGCCGTCGCCACGCAGATCACAGCGGCAGACAAGACCTCCGGAGAGACTCCAATACACTAACTTTTAATACACTTCACCCCGCCGGACTCAATTTTAAACAAGGGCTGAATGTGGTAAACCACTGTTTGTATTCCTGTTTGTCCTGTTTGTATTCCACTGTGTACATGCCTGGACATGCCTCGGCTGACTCCTCCCACAGGTCCTAGTATAAAGGTGACTGCTCCCCAGCCCTTAGTATCATGGACCGGTCGACCACGCGAGGCAGACCTCCATTCTGTTGTTAATAAAAGCCTTTAGTTACTCTTCTAACTCTCAGTCTTTTATGAGTAAATGATAGCGCATCAAAGGGGAAAGGGGGAAGAAGGGGGAAGGGGAAAGGGGGAAAGGGGGAAGAAGGGGGAAAGGGGGAAGGGGGAAGAAGGGGGAAGGGGGAAAGGGGAAAGGGGGGAAAGGGGGAAGGGGGAAGAAGGGGGAAAGGGGGAAGAAGGGGGAAGGGGGGAAGAAGGGGGGAAGGGGGGAAAGGGGGGAAAGGGGGAAGGGGGGAAAGGGGGAAGGGGGAAAGGGGAAAGGGGGAAGAAGGGGTAAGGGGGAATAAGGGGAAAGTAGGGGGAAGAAGGGGAAAGGTGGAAGAGGGGGAAAGAAGGGGGTATAAGGGGAAAGGGGGAAGAAGGGGGAAAGGGGAAGAAGGGGAAAGGGGGAGGAAGGGGGAAGGGGGAAAGGGGGCGGTAGGGGGAAAGGGGGAAGAAGGGGGAAAGGGGGAAAGGGGGAAGAAGGGGGAAAGGGGGAAAGGGGGAAGAAGGGGGAAAGGGGAAAGGGGGGAAGAAGGGGGAAGGGGGAAAGGGGAAAGGGGGAAAGGGGGAAGGGGGGAAGAAGGGGGAAAGGGGGAAGAAGGGGGAAGGGGGGAAGAAGGGGGGAAAGGGGGAAGGGGGGAAAGGGGGAAGGGGGAAAGGGGAAAGGGGGAAGAAGGGTAAGGGGGAATAAGGGGAAAGTAGGGGGAAGAAGGGGAAAGGGGGAAGAGGGGGAAAGAAGGGGGAATAAGGGGAAAGGGGGAAGAAGGGGAAAGGGGGAGGAAGGGGGAAGGGGGAAAGGGGGCAGAAGGGGGAAAGGGGGAAGAAGGGGAAGAAGGGGGAAGGGGGAAAGGGGGAAGAAGGGGGAAGGGTGGAAAGGGGGAAGAAGGGAAAAGAAGGGGAAAGAAGGGGTAAAAGGGGAAAGGGGAAGAAGGGGAAAGGGGGGGGAAGGGGGAAGGGGGAAAGGGGGAGGAAGGGGGAAGGGGGAAAGGGGGAGGAAGGGGGAAAAGGGGAAGAAGGGGGAAGGCGGAAAGGGGGAAGAAGGGGGAAGGGGGGAAAGGGGGAAGAAGGGGAAAGGGGGAAGAAGGGGGAAGAAGGGGGAAAGGGGGAAGGGGGGAGGGGGAAGAAGGGGGAAAGGGGGGGGAAAGGGGGGAGGGGGAAAGGGGGAAAGGGGGGAGGGGGGAAAGGGGGGAAGGGGATGGGAAAGGGGGGAAAGGGGGGAAGGGAAGAGGGGAAGGGAAGGGGGGAAGGAGGGAAAGGGGGAGGGGGGAAAGGGAGGAAAGGGGGGAGGGGGAAAGGGGGGAGGGGGAAAGGGGGAAAGGGGGGAGGGGGAAAGGGGGGTAAGGGAAGAGGGGAAGGGAAGGGGCGGAAGGAGGGAAGGGGGGAAGGGGGGAAGGGAAGGGGAACGGAAGGGGGAGAAGGGGGGAAAGGGGGAGAAAGGGGGGCGAAGGTTAGGGGGAGAAAGTGGGGGTGAAGGAGGGGGGAAGGGGAGGGGGAGGGGGGAAAGGGGGGGAGGGGAGGGGGAAAAGGGGGGGAGGGGAGGAGGGAAAGGGGGGGAGGGGTGGGGGGAAGGGGGGAGGGGGAGGAAGGGGGGAGGGGGAGGGGAGTGGGAAAGGGGGGGAGGGGACGGGGGAAGGGGGGAGGGGGAGGAAGGGGGGAGGGGGAGGGGAGTGGGGGAAAGGAGGGAGGGGAGGGGGGAAGGGGGGGAGGGGGAGGGGAGTGGGGGGGAGAGGGGGAAGGGAGAGGGGGGAGGGAGTGGGGGAGAGGGGGGGATGGGGAGGGAGAGGGGTGATGGGGGGAGGGGAGGGGTGGGGGAGAGGGGAGGGGGGAGAGGGGGGAGAGGGGTGGAGGGGAGGGGTGGGGGAAGGAGGGGGGGGAGAAAGGGAAGGGGGAGCCAGCAGACCCTCTCCCCTCTGCTGGCGATGGCTCCGCTGAGCTCCGTGCCACCCCACGCACTGACATGCCGAGCACAGCGCCCCGGTCAGCCCGAGTCCCGCCCTCCCGAGGCCGGGCCTGAGATGGCCAATTGCGGCTGGCTGGGCCCGGTTGCCTTGGTAACCCTCCTCCCCTCTCCGCCTCCCGATCTCCGGGACCGGGCCTGGGCCTAAGCGGTTTGAGATGGCCGATTGCGGCTGGCGAGCCCAGTTGCCGGGGTAACCCTCTCCGCTCCCCCTCCCCTCCTGAGCCCCGCCCCCCCCCCCGAATGAAGCGCGAAGAGCTTGCAGTGAGCCCAGCCAGCCTTTACCAAGATGGCTGGCCGCTGGTTCGGAATCGGGCCCAGCGGGGGGGGGTGGGGGGTGAGGGGTGGGAGGAGCTTTCCACACAACAATTGCTTAGGGTCCAGCATGGCTGGCAACAGACGCCCAGGCTTCGAGGCCTACCTGCAAAAACGGGGAAAGGTAGGAAAATTAATGAGATTAGATAAAAGATTTAAAAAGTAATTAACTTTTTTAAAAAACAATATGGCCTAGAAATTGAGTGCCCTTAGCGCCGATTTTGCGGCGCTAGAGGGCCTAACGCTGCAATTGGCGCCGGCGCCGAAATTGCCTGGGGCCCTTCCGCCGCGGTAGACCGGTAGCGCTGCGCCGGCACCGATGACGTCATCGGTGTGCGCAGCGTCCCGGTTGCCATGCCGACGGGCCCCAGCGCCGAAATTCAGTTGCGGCCGCCTCGCCCGTGGCAGCCGCAACTAAGACTCTGGCAACAGAGTCTTACAAGTCTTTGCGCCGGCGCATTAAAGGCCCCGCGGCGGCCGGCCGCTTTCCCGCTGGCCGCCTGGCCGCAGCTCCCTCCCCGGACTTCCCCCCCCCCCCCCCGGAACAGAAGCAAGCCCGGCACTTGTCCGAGGTGCCGGGCTCATTTTTTAAAAGATTTTCGCGGGCCGCGGCCGGGTGCAGGCAGCTCCTCCTTAAGGGAAGGAGGAGGCCTGCACTTCCCGAGCCTGCCGCACCGCATCGGGTGCCGCAGCGCCGGAATTGCGGCGCGAAACGGCAGTTAGCGCCGATTTACCGCCGCAAAGACCCTTCAGTAGCGCCGGCAGCCGTTTGGGCGCGGCCCTGCTGAATTTTTGGCGCGCGCAGGGGGACTTAGCGCCGGCACTAACTTCCGGCGCTAAAGCCCTGGCTAAGCCAAAACTCAATTTCTAGGCCTATGTGTTTTAAAAGCAACTTTTTTTTTAAAGACGCAGAAAGCGGGAATAAGAAATGAAAAGTTTGGAATCAAGATGGCGGCGACTCACCTCGGTTCAGAACAATAAGGCCCGCCCACACACGCACCGATTGGTCGACCGTCAGGTCACCGAAGCGTAGGATTGGTCAATCGTCCCGTCACTCGACTCTAGGAGGGCCCGCCCGCATGCACCAGGAACCCACCCCCGCCACGCAGCGATTGGTCGACCATCGGGTCGCTCGACCGTACGATTGGTCAACCTTAATGTCACTCGATGCTAATGAGCGGACAATGAGATGCTAATGAGCGGAATTTTGAACGTTTTTGGATACCGCGGGCGCAATTTTTGTCTCGCTGAAACGTAAATACGCTTATGACCGTTCCGGAATCGTAAGCTTTCTTTTGATGTAACGCACATGTAGGTACGCTCTATAACTTTAGTGTGTACAGCCGGACAGACAGAAGGACAGACAGACAGACAGATGTATCCTTTTATATATATAAGATACTGCAAATCATTTAATATACATATATATACTGGATTCCTCCATAAAGAATAAGCATCTTTATTCCCTCAACAAAAACGTCTATGTTTTAGAAGTGCAACAGTTCACCATCTAAAGGGGAAATCTGACAGCAGTTATGAGTTGTGAGTGCCTTTACTCCTGTTAACATATAATTGAAATATCTTTTTTCTGAACTGAGGAGGAATAGACACTCTTACTCAATGAGCCTGTATCAATCATAAGCCCTCAGTCAATTTTTTTTATTTCATCTGCATTAATTTGCAAAACTGCATCTGGACCTCTAACTATTCCTCCATTTACTGTCCAGGGTGACAACCTTTCAACACGCAAGAGCTGCAAAAATATATTGGATACAGAAAATAAGCACAAGTCTTAAATATAGTAATTTATAATGCTCACTTATACTGTCCACTGTAGCTGCAAATATTATCATGCAAGAAATTTTGACACATGATATAGTTTGAGATTAAAAATCTGATTGTACTGAAGTGTGTGGGTGAGTGTGAGCATGTCTCATTAGATAGCAGGAATGTAATATATGTGAGTTGTGCAGAAGATTTAAGACACTATAGGGGAAAAATTCGGTGGTGCCCCCTTTGGGGCGCTAACTTCGCCGGGGTGCTAAAAGTAGTGCCCCGAAAAAGTTAGCGCCCCTGCGCCGTAAATTCAGTGGTAGCGCCCCAAGCAGGAGGCGGGATGCTACTGGAAGCGCTTCCCCTCCTTCTTGGAGTGCTACCATTGAATATCGCGGTGCTACGTGCAACAGCGCCATGCCGTCGTATTGCAGGTCTCCCTCCCTTGATTAAAGGGGAGGGGCTTAGCACTGCGCGCACCGGGGCCCTGCTGTACCACCGGGGAGCAGGGTGCCAGGAAAACAGCCCGGCACTCAAGAAGATAGCAGGGCTGACCGATCGCAGCCGGCACCCTACATCAAGAAGCGGAAGGGGGCAGGTGCTGGCAGGCGGCTGGAAAAAAATGGCCGCCCAGCACCTGCCCTTTAGTTTGCGTCACTGTGGCCACAAAAACAGCACCCTGACCCTGTCGGACATATCGTCCGGTGGTAGGTCAGGGGGCGCGAGCCAAGTTTGCGGCTGGAGAGCGAGCGGGGCATTGCACACGGCGATGACGTCATCGCCAGAGGCACAGTGCCACGGGGCGCTAACAGGAGGCACAAAGCAACCCAATTTTACCCCCTATGGCCCCAAAGTGCCTCTGCAGTGTGCTTGGGCAATGCTCAGGATCCTGAAGAAGCTGTTGCCTGCCCTTGTGCCTGCCTCCTGCTCCCTCCCCACAAAACCAGAAGGTCTGAGAGGGACAGACAACCAGGTGAAAAAGACCTTAAAAGGTAAGTGACCATTTTTTCTCACACCAAGCGTGAGATTCTTGAGGTTGGAGGCCTTGTGGCTGCCTTATTAAGCAGCAGACAAAAAAGCCCCACAACGCCTGCCATTACAATTCAATTCAATTCAATTTTATTTGTCATATATGCAGCAGATGTGTGTACTGCACAATGAAATGTTGATTTTTACGAGTCCTCCCAACATTGGAAGGACTTTTTGGGTGGTGCAGGCAGCTCATTATAGGTACTCAGCAGGCATCCTGTGATACAGCAGAAGTGTCATGCACCATGGCTCTAGAGGTTAGCCTTCATCACCCAGGAGCCACCCTAATACTTGCCTTTATGGGTCAAATATTATTGGGAACAAAGATTGCCTTACAATGAAGGTGTTGCAACAGCTACCTGGGCAGTGAGCACTGAATTGCATGATTTTGTGCCAATAGTTGCAAATGAGCTGAACATTTGCAAGTGTCATCCTTTCTGATTGATTTAGGTAGTGGCTGTGCTCCCTTACCACAGATTCCATCCATTCCCCTGGGTGATTGCTCAGGCTGAAGTAAGCTGTGCACAACCTTGGTGTTCTGTTGAACCCTGAGCTAACATACACACCCCCAAGCATCATACATTATTACAGTGTACTACATTTCGAACAATATAGCTTTTTTATTTTATACGCATCATAGGAGATGAAGGGAGATCACATCCTTCCTAAACCAAAGCGACGATTCCAAATCAGGGTAACTCTCCTGGGAGAGACACCCAAGCCCACAAATTGACAGGAGGTATGGGGTCCATAATGCATTCAGTACTGGAACACTTAAGAGAGATTATGTGTACAGCAATGCCATGCATCATGTTTCCTGTCCATGCATAGACTTGCACCAACGTTACTACCCTGTTTGCTTCAGCTTCATTTCAGGCATCAGTCAGGGATTTATCTGCCATCATCCAGGATTCTGTATCGTGTTGCCCATGTCATGACAGTTACTATTTGTCAAGTGACTGTGTTCCAGTAGCTGATTTCCTTGGTCAGCACAATGGTGGCACATTTAACAAAATTTCTACCACATGCTAGCAGGCTTTCCATATGGCCTGAAGTACTCATCTATATACTTGTGCTTCTCAGACCACATCTCCTTATTGAGAAGGTTTTTTGTTATGGTAGACTTTCTTGTTTCTTTGATTCATTTTGACTTTTGAGCAGACCTATTGTTCCCCTCAGACAACCAGAGTTGTAGAGCCTTCGGGAATATTCTTTTTAATTTTATTTTTTTGTTCCTTGGCATGGTATCATTAATCTTTTTTGCTATGCTGTTTTTATATTTTTTCTGTGGTTTATGACATGGCAATAAGCTAATTTCTACATTAACTTTTATGAACTAAATAAAGATCCTTTATCAAAAGATACAAACATAACAATGAGGATGTCAAGCTCTTCACAGCAATTTCTTTTTACATTCTGGAATCATCAAAATAAGCTCCAGCAAATTAACCAACAGCTGCAAAGTACGTCTCCTAGAAATGATAAAAGAACCAATATTTGTATGTTACTATTGTACATTTAGTGCCATCATAGATTCTTAGACTTGAAGTAAAAAGTAGACTACAGCTGCTCTTATTAATAGGTATGATCAGTAATTGTCAGCGGGCGCGATCGGTGGCGAGTCAGGTCGGAAAGTGTTTTTTTTCCCCAGCAGGTCGGGACCCTGCTGTGAACCCACTGCCACATGCCTTTACCAAATGTCGGGTCTGTCAGCGCTGAGCAGGCCCAAAACGCAGTGGCGGGGGAGGGAATTAAAATCAATAGTGGCTAGTTTACAGCCACTTAACAATGGTTTTTTCGCAGCTTTTTGACTTTGACAGATCACCCACCAGTTTCCTGCTGTGCCTTGACCTTATCTGTGAAGCTGAGGCAGGAGGTCACCAGCCACTGAATCAGCTGATGAGTTGACAGCTTCAAATGTCAAGTCAAAGCTCCCAGCCGATTGAGAAATTTTCCTTTAACCACTAGCTTCTCTAAACTGTATTTCCACTACAGATTCAGACTGCTGCAAGTCTTTACACAAGTCTCCATCCGGTCTGACCTCATTACCACTCCCACCATTGACAGATCGCTTCTGTCATCTATACTTCACCTGCCATCTATTCCATCAGCATGGGAGCCATTGAAACTCTCTCACCTTGGTCCTCAGAATCCCACCACGATCAGCCCCAACACCAGCAGCACCAGGGACACCTGCAGCACCAACAACACCAGCCTTCTTCGCAATCAACTGATGCTGCACAGGGCATCAGCACTCGATCACATTGCTGCCCGGGAGGCCAGGGATGACCTCACCATGGCCAGATTTACTTCACTTAATGCTGTACACCGTGGCTGCCACATGATGCACCAGGTTGGAACTAACATCATAAAGCATCCCTACAATGCCCAAGCCATTCCTTTCACACTCATCACCATTGCGGGGTGTACCATTATGTCTCACCATTCACTGCAATTCAAATTCCTCCTCAAATTCAGCTGCCCTCAAAAGTTTGTCACCATCCTCCGCCTGCTTCACGATGACATGCAAGCCGTGATCCTGACCAATGGATCCACCACAGATCCAATTCACGTACGGACTGGGGTCAAGCAAGGCTGTGTCATCGCACCAACACACTTCTCGATCTTCCTGGCTGCAATGCTCCATCTCACCCTCAGTAAGCTCCCCTCTGGAGTGGAGCTAATCTACAGAACAAACGGGAAACTGTTCAACCTCCGTCGCCTCCAGTCCAGATCAAAGGTCGTCCCATTCTCTGTCATCGAATTACAGTATGCAGATGATGCTTGCATCTGCGCACACTCTGAGGCCGAACTCCAAACCATCATCAACACCTTCACCGAAGCATACAAGAACATGGGCCTTACACTAAACGTCCGTAAGACAAAGGTCCTCTACCAACCTGCCTCTGCCACACAGTACTGCTCCCCGATTAACAAAATCCATGACGAGGCCTTGGACAACATGTACCACTTTCCATACCTCGGGAGCCTACTGTCAACAAGGGCAGACGTCGATGACAAAGTCCAACACCGCCTTCAGTGTGCCAGTGCAGCCTTCGCTCGCCTGAGGAAGAGAGTGTTTGAAGACCAGGACCTCAAACCCAGCACCAAGCTCATGGTCTACAGAGCAGTAGTGATACCCGCCCTCCTGTATGCTTCAGAGACATGGACCATGTACAGCAGGCACCTCAAAGTACTGGAGAGGTACCACCGATGCTGCCTCCGCAAGATCCTGCAAATCCATTAGCAGGATAGGCGCACCAACATCAGTGTTCTCGCTCAGGCCAACATCCCCAGCATCGAAGCTTTGACCACGCTCAATCAGCTCCGATGGACGGGTCACATCATCCGCATGCCCGATACGAGACTCCCAAAACAAGTGCTCTACTCGGAGCTCCGACACGGCAAGAGAGCCCCAGGTGGGCAGAGGAAACACTTCAAGAACACCCTCAAAGCCTCCTTGAAAAAGTGCAACATCCCCACTGACACCTGGGAATCCCTGGCCCAAGACCGCACAAAGTGGAGGAGAAGCATCCGGGAAGGCGCCGAACGCCTCGAGTCTCTTCACTGGGAGCAAGTGGAAGCCAAGCGCAAACAGCAGAAGGAGTGCATGTCAACCCAAGCACCCCACCCACCCATCCCTTCAACCACCGTCTGCCCCACCTGTGACAGAGACTGTAGGTCCTGCATTGGACTCATCAGTTAACTGACAACTCATTTTTAGTGTGGAAGCAAGTCATCCTTGGTTCCGAGGGACTGCCTAAGAAGAGAGACTGCAACTCACTAAACCACTTCCAAAGGTGCACACAAATCTGTCCAAGTATGCAAAGTATTCAAAATAAAGATTTCAGTGTTTGACACCACATTAACAGAAACCTTACATGAACATTGGCTAAAACATCCAAGTGCCTACCCTTGTGTGTTGTTAGTTGTTATGATTCCATTAGGAAGAGGGTGAGTGTTACGGGTGGTTCATGCGATGGGGATGTGACAATGTAGATAGAGAGGGATGGGTGGAGGTGCAAGGTAAGTTGGTGTGAGTAAGGATGTGCAAGAGTAGAGTAGGGAAGGCAGAGTGATGGGGATGTGATGAGAGGCACAGCAGGGTGAGGTTGAGTGTGGATTTGTATTAATGCTTCGTGATCTACTGAGATCATTGAAATGTTTGCAGCACTGTACCCAGGTCCTCCTGACCTGCTTGTCCCCTCCTCTGCAATGTGCAACCAGGCTGTGTTGATCTCCTAGGGAGGCCTTCTCCACCCATGGGAAGGAAACAGGGCTTCCCTGTGTGCTGTGACTCCCTCCATAAGCATATGGAGGGAGTCGTGGGAGAGCCTGGATGCAGCCCTGCACCTCCTGTGTAGTGCTTGTCAGTGTTTGCAGCACCTCAATGCTGTAGAACACTGACAGCACAACTGCCAAGTTAAAGTTGGCCATGGTCCCTTTAAGAAAACTGGCTGATGATGCATCATCAAATGACGTCACCACACCCACTTCCTTGGCTGGAAAATGCACTGGATGGACTTAACAACCCCAATCAAGGTAAATTCATTCCACACAGCGGGCTGGAGCCGGCAGCAGGGCCGCGACCCGCCACCGACGTCGTCGGCACTGGATCCGCTGAGGTTCGTAATATCCTGCCCGAAGAATTTGAGTTCAAGACCAGGCTCCTATTTTTCCTGTTTGGTAGTCATTTTGATTTGATGTTGCGTAATTATAAACCTTTATTTGTAGGGGGGGGAAGGAGAAACATTATTTTTATGCTAATCACCGAATGATTTCAGAGTAATATTTAAAACTTTGTGTGCGTGTAATTGAAATAAAATATATCTGATAAGTTCTGTTCTGTGAAGCAGGCGAGTGGTGTTACTTGTAATAAACAAATACAGTTTCAGTAAGGAATAAGAGTTTGATTTATCCTGTAGATGAGAGAACTGATACAGGATTCATGTACCCAGATTGTGCTCTCCATCTACTGGGTGAACATTCTAATTATTCTACTTCAGTCACTGTCTGAACACCAGGTTAGAAAAGACAAACGATCAGCCCCAGGTTAACCTGAAAAACAAATTGAAGTGGAAAACTGAAGAGAAGAACGTAACATCTGACCTCCATTGTTACTATATAATAAGAAATAAGGGGAACTTAAAAAAAAAAAGAAAACAACCTCAGCTTCCTTTCCAGTTTCTGGATATCTAAAATGAAGCCACAGGGAAAGGGCAGGTAAATAAGATTCAATTGGATAGTCTGGACACGGAGCTACCAGTGGCACAGATACAATGAGCCAAATGGACTCCTTCTGTGCTGAAATGTTTTGATCCGATGGCCAGCTGTTTGGCAGACACTGAACCTGATCTCTGTAGAACTCTATTTAGACTGGATTTGAGCAACTTTAAAGTCTAAGCCGGTCTTCATTTACAGAACTGAGTCAGCATATAGCCAAATTGAGTCAACATGTTATTGTTCTTGTTAATTAGTTGTCTCAGATCCGGGCAGTACGTTTGCTAACTCAGGCTTCATAATCAATCTCAGGTTCCGTAATCAATCTAGCTTGTCATCAAGAACATTCAGTTACTATAAATCAACAATCAGTGTGAGCTTGTTCTATGGGTGTTTACCATACGAAGATGCCCAATTTTAAAATTGGTCCACAGCATCAAAACCTAAACTCAAAATGGTTTTGGAACCAAATCAGTGCTAAATTCCCAGTGATTGAAGAAATACACCAAAACTTAACCTGGTGTTAGCACAAACTCTGTGTTGTACCCAAAATTAATTCAATCTCTACCCCTCACAGCATTGCAGGAGGAAAGTATCACTACATTTGTGCCTGAGCAGTTGCCAATTGCCATATTGGATGTATTTCTCTAATGTTTTTCCCTTTTGTAGCTACAAGTAACCATGGCAAAAAAAATAAGACCAGAAGCAGATTTTGTCTTTGTGCTACTATATCTTGGAATTTAAAAAAAATCAAGTTAGGATTTTTTTGAAAGCTGTTCAATCATGCATTTTTAAAGTCTCTAAAGTTTTGATTCCTTGCATGTATTAATAAATGAAAATAACAAGATTATACATGGATATAGACGTTTTGTATCAATGTCTATAAATTTGACATAGTATCTGAATACAGGAAACTTCGCGATATCCGGCACCGACGGGACCGGCGTGATGCCGATCTATGAAAACTTCCGGACAGACCAGCGCTAATGTTGAAGGATACGGAGGTTTTCATCTCCGTATCTGACAACAAACACTGTTGCTTAGCAACAGCTTGTAAACAGTCGGCCCGTACCTTTGAAGCATCTCTGTAGCTTAGCAACAACTTCAGAGAGGCTTTCCAGAGACTGACTGTTTAAAAAAATGCTAGGAGAAGAAAAAAAAGAAAAAAAAACTAACAAAACGGCTGCTGATTTCTGCCGTTAGATCAAGGTTTCCGGACATACAACCTCCGGATAAACCAAAGTTTCCGATATTAGAAAATTGTACCCAAAAAGTCAACCGCCTAATAATGGCCCGGACTTTGCGGTCAGCGGCGAACGAACGGTACCAGCCGTTCACTACCCACAGACTTTCTATGGATTTTTGCCCTGGAACTTGCAGTGAGTAGAAATCCAAAACAGCGCAGCGCCCCCTACAGGGCATCTGTGACCAGTGTGAACAGGGAAAGCGACTGTGTATCTCCTCAACCAATCCGATTGAAGAATTCTTACTGAGACATGCAGAGTCTGAACCAGGAAGTGTAAGTTAGGATATGATTCAATGCCAAATTATGTACTAAAAGCAAAATAAAGAGAGGGAAAGAAAGGTGGGATTAAGAGAGATAAAAGAGACAGAAAGAAAAAGTAAAAGAAAATTTACATTTTTTAATTTTAAAAAATTTCCATCAATAATTAAAATCTGAAGGAATGAGACTCCACGCGTATAAAAGTTAATTTTCAATGACAGAGCAGTTGTTTGGCAATAATTAAGGCTACCATGCCATTAAAAATTTACTTGCACTGCAATGGACATGCCCTAACTTTTTCTGGCATGTTTAGTAGGTATCTATCGTGTAAGTACAGCAACTTCACACCGTTCCATGTATGTGAATGCCGAGTCTCTTCGCGAGGTACCGGTGTTGCTAAGCTTCTGGAGGAGCAGGGCAACTCGGACAGCAATTTTCTGATTTCTGCATTTAACTACACATGTGCGGTCACTGGAAGCTGCTGTCCAATTTACACTTTAATAACGATGAGTGCTGCTAGCCTCACCATTATATTTACTGAGCCATAATTAGTTGAGTGTTTGCCAAGAGGAAGATTATCTTATCATGGACAAAATAATTAAAACTTCATTAACCCTTTAATAACTCCAGAAACTTTATAACATTTCATTCATGTTGGTTGATTCCTGGAATATTTTAAATTAAGAAATGTTAACTGTTTTGTATATTTCCTTTTTTGTAATACTGAACAATCAAAAAATGTTTGAAAATATTGGATAAGGTAAAGCGTGTGCACTTTGAAAACTGCCGCGAATACTTATTATTCTTCTCATATAACTGACTTTTGGCAGCCAAACTATTCCAATTAAGTATGATTCCAAATGTCATTTTGACCTATAGCATCGAAGATTTGTCTTTTTTTTGTGACTATAAAATATAACTGTTATGACAAACTACAATTTTTCCATTATAAGCAAGCCTTGATATTCCAAATGAATCTGCAGACACCAGGTAACATATTACCTGATTTGCAACTGCAGTTCTATTTACTAATCACATTTAACCTCGTTCAAGTTGTACTTCTAGATTACAGGAATGACAAAGGTTTGTAATTCTAAAGGCACCAAATCACAAGACCTGCAGTAAATGAGATTGAATGCCACACACTAATTTTAATTGCATCTTCTAATTGAGTTTACCTAATTCATGAAGATTTCAAAACTCTTTACCTTAAACTGGATCATTTCTGAAGTATTTTTCATTTTATAGTTTAATCTCTATCCTTTTCAAATAGTGCCACAAGTAAAGACCCAAAGCACCAATGAGCTTCAGTGAAAGCTAGGAAACACTGAGTATTGAAATTAGATGTAGGCACATTAAGCAATAAGAGGGAATGAGAAAGTTAATGATTTTTGAAATAGTGTGAAGGACTTTAACCGATAGACTGTGAGATCTGGTACAGCAAATTGAAACTATAACCAAGATTATCTGTTTGGATAAACCTGGTGAACTTTTCATAAAGATATGCATCAACGACACTGACGCATGTGCATTTCCAAACTCGGCCATATTTGTGTTCAAGAAATTTCAAACTAAAACACGGCAAATATTTCTGCTGGGTTCTCCAGCAAACATGCATACAATTACTCACCAATTACTCACCAATTACTCACAGTATCAAAAATATATTATAAAAAACCTTGTATACGGCCTGAATTTCCAGTCCACTAATGTTACTCCCTGTAACACTTTTTGTGCCAACATTTCATTTCAACATTTATAATGAAAACTGCTTTTTTAAACACCTGTCACAGAGTAGGTCTCCCACCAGTGTGGCAGGAGTCATCTATGAGCCCTCAGCTCTGGCAACCATTTCATTTTTATCCAATTTGGGGATATTTCTCCTTACTATCAGATGCTCAAGACCCAAATTGAGTTTTTCACCCAGTAATTAGGGCAACTTGGCTACCTTGTATATCTGTGGGTTACCCCCCACTACACATGCAACCCATTTGGAACAGCTAGATTTTCAGCTTTGGGCCATGACCTACTTGTCACTCACTCACTCTGCTTGTTTTTCTTGGTGGTGTAATGGCTGGCTGGCAAATTGCACACCTCAGCCTATGCATCAGTACCATCCTGTTCACTTTCTGTGGTGCTATGTTGCTAGCTTCCAACATACTGCATTTGGTCTTGGAGACCCCATTGCAACCCAAGACCTATACCCCTGTGAATCCTCACTTTCTGTGACCCTTAATCCCACTCTAACCCCGACCTCTACCCGTTGACCTGAATCTCCCAGCTATATTTTGTTGGTAAGCCACCACTGAATTTTAAAACAGAGGAATGCCTTTTTTTCCGTTCATGTGATGTAGACATCATTGGCAAGGCCAGCATTTATTGCCCATCCCTAATTACCCTTGAGAAGGTGGTGGTGAGCCGCCTTCTTGAACTGCTGCAGTCCGTGTGGTGAAGGTAGTCCCACAGTGCTGTTGGGGAGGGAGTTCCAGGATTTTGACCCAGCGACGATGAAGGAATGGCGATATATTTCCAAGTCAGAATGGTGTGTAACTTGGAGGGGAACTTGCAGGTGGTGGTGTTCCCATGTGCCTGCTGCCCTTGTCCTTTTAGATGGTAGAGGACGTGGGTTTGGGAGGTGCTGTCAAAGAAGCCTTGGCGAGTTGCTGCAGTGCATCTTATAGATGGTACGCACTGCAGCCACAGTGCGCTGGTGGTGGAGGGAGTGAATGTTTAAAGTGGTGGATAGAATGTCAATCAAGCAGGCTGTTTTGTCCTGGATGGCGTTGAGTTTCTTGAGTGTTGTTGGAGCTGCACTCATCCAGGCAAGAGTATTACATCACACTGCTGACTTGTGCCTTGTCAATGGCGGAAAGGCTTTGGGAGTCAGGAGTGTAGTGTCCGTGTGTTGATAAAGACACTGAAGACAGGAGTTGGTTCATAGGTATTTACTAAGCAAAGTCTGGGGAGGGGGTTCTAACGGATATACACAATAAACAGGCTTATATAGCCCGAGTGGCAATTACCGGCATTACAGCACACCTGGGGCTCTTAAAGGCACATGCACCACAATTCCTCCCCTTTTAGCTAACCAGTACATCATATTTTAAGTAATTATTAATTACATGTTATAAGCAAAATAATATACATTGCTGTAGTTAATTAATTATAAGTTAGTCTCTCAGGAGGCTTCCTGACTCGGTCCGGATAACGCCTAGGGGGTGTAGTAGTTTCTGGTGGTGTAGTAGGTTCTTCTGGCAAAGCTGATTCAGCTTGAATGCCAGTGTCGGGTTCATCGGGTTCCAGTATCACCGGATCGGAGGTAGATATGGGTATCTCTACTTCATCGTTAGATGTATAGAGTGGTGGTGTAGGTTGTCCCTTTTCAGATGATTTTATGATTTGGTCAGCATGGCGCCTTATTATGCTTTCTCCGATGTCCACGGTATACATCAGTGGTCCTAGTCGTGTGCAGATAGTTCCAGGCTGCCATTTCTCGGTACGGTAGTCCCGGGCCAAAACCTGTTGACCTATCTGGAAGGCCCTAGTTGGCCTTTCATTCATGCCTTGAAACTGCCGGTTCTCCACGTCCCTTCTGATGTTGGGCTTGACCAAATCCAGCCGGCATCTTAGGTTTCTATTGAAGAACATCATGGTGGGAGTTTGGTTGGTAACCATATGTGTTGCATTCCTGTATGCGAATAAGAAGTTATCCACCTTGTGCTGAAGTTTTATGTCTTCATTACCCATGGCCTTTATGGCCTTCTTGAAGGTCTGGACAAACCTTTCAGCCAATCCATTAGTGGCTGGATGATATGGGGCAGATGTGTAATGCTTAACACCATTGTTCTTTAAGAACCTCCGGAACTCTTCAGACACAAACTGTGGTCCATTGTCAGAGCAAATCGGTTCAGGCAGCCCATTCCTGGCGAATATGGTTCGTAAGACTGTAATAATTTTTTCTGTGGTGGTTGAGGACATTTTCATTACCTCTGGCCACTTTGAATGTGCATCCACCGCAATTAAAAACATCGAGTCCATGAAGGGACCAGCAAAATCAATGTACACCCTTTGCCATGGAGATGAGGGCCACTCCCATGGATGTAGAGGGGCTTGTGGTGGAGCGTTTTGGACCTTCTGGCATCCTAGGCAGCTCTTGGTCATTTCTTCGATGTCTCCATCGATACCTGGCCACCATACAAACACCCTAGCTAGGTTCGTCATTTTCACTCCACCCAGATGCCCCTCGTGAAGCTCCTTTAGCACTTTATCCTGGAGTTTGGGTGGAATCACCACTCTGGATCCACACATCAAGGTTCCTCGGCACACTGACAGCTGTTCTCTTCTTTGCGAGAATGCTGGCAACAGTGGTTCGCCATGTGCTGGCCATCCCTTCACTGTTAAATCGTAGACCCGTGAGAGAGTCGGGTCATTTCTCATCTCCCTTTCAATGGCAGAATTTGTCACTGGTAGACATTCCACTATGGTAGAGTGGAACATCTCTACTGGGTCTACTGTAGGTGCCTCTTCTACCATTGGCAACGGTAGGCGCGATAAACCATCAGCATTCCCATGCTGTTTTGACCCTTTGTATTCTATGTTGTATTGGTGTGCCCCTAGAAAAAGGGACCACCTCTGTAGCCTTTGCGCTGTCATAATGGGAACACCTTTTTTAGGGTTGAATATGGAGATGAGGGGTTGATGGTCAGTCAGCAAGGTAAATTTTTGTCCGTGTAGGTAATGGTTGAATTTCTTCACTCCCCATACCAAGCTGAGTGCTTCCCTGTCGATTTGGGCATAGTTACGCTCAGCTGAGTTTAATGAGCATGACGCAAAAGCTATCGGCCGTTCTGAGTCATCAGGGAATTTATGGGATAATACTGCTCCTATGCCGTAAGGGGATGCATCGCACGCCAGTCTGATTGGCAGTGATGGGTTGTAATGAGCCAAAACTTCTTCGGATGTGATTAAGTCTTTGCATTTATGGAAGGCACGTTTACAGTCTTCGTTCCATTTCCAAATCACTCCTGTTTGTAGAAGTTCATTAAGAGGGTGTAGAAGAGTTGATAAGTTCGGTAAAAATTTATGATAGTAATTTATTAATCCCAGGAACGACCTTAATTGTGAAACATTTTCAGGTGCTGGGGCTTTTATAACCGCTTCAATTTTTTCAGGTGACTTATGCAACCCTTCATTATTAATTATGTGGCCACAATATTGTGGTAAACCACTGTTATAGTTATCACTGTATATTGTTCTCACTGTTCTCACTGTCACATCACTACACGAGGTCGCCTCTTGTCGCACTGTTATACCTGGGCTGACCACCTCCGACTCCGCCCACTACCTGCCCAGGTATAAAGGTAGCTGACTGGCTAGTATTCCTCCCTGTTGGATCGGATCACCCACGAGGGTGGGCTCTGTTATTTAGCCAATAAAAACCTTCAGTTACGTTCTTAACTCGTCGCCTTTTATTGGACTAATTGATAGGCATATCAATTTTATTGACTAAATTTTAAAGATGTCTGATAATGAACAGCAACAGCAAGGAGCTCACCCAGCAGCACAGCAACAGCAGCCTCCAGACAACGGGCCACACCAGCCGGCTTGGCTGCAAGCCTTGAAACCACCATACCTGGATCTAAACCCACAGGCACCAAACGCAGCCCTCAACTTCAAACACTGGCTGGACTGCTTCGAATCCTACCTGGAAGAATCCGGCGCCCCGCAGAGATCCAAACTAAGACTTCTGAACGCCCAAGCGAGCCCGAGAGTATACGCACTCATACAGGACACGACTACGTACGAGGCCGCTATCAACCTACTGAAACAGCAGTACCGCAGCCCGGTAAATTACATGTACACCAGGCACCTCCTAAGATCCCGCCCGCAACAGCCAGGAGAGTCTGTAGCTGAATTTTTACGGGCGCTAAGAGCACTCGGCAGGAACTGTGACTTTAAAGCGGTGACGGCTGTTGAAAATACGGAAGATAATATCCGCGATGCCTTTGTGAAAGGCCTACGGTCCGACTACTCACGGCAAAGACTGCTTGAAGCTAAAGACCTCGACCTGGACAAAGCTGAAGCCCTCGCTCTCTCCCTGGAGGTGGCCCATCAGGACCAGGAGGCGTTTTCCAGGTACTGCTCGCGACCCTGGGACTCGGGCCCGACCCCTACCGCAATACCCTTCGCAGCGCCGCCCCCGGGACCTACCTCAGCGTCGGCGTCCCGGACCCGACCGGGCCCGCCACCCCCGGTACCGGCTCCGACATCGGGCACCCGCGATCGGGCCGCCGGCTGCTTCTTTTGCGGCCAGGAGAAGCACCCGAGGTCGCGCTGCCCAGCCAGGAACTCTACCTGCACAACCTGCAGGAAGAAAGGCCACTTCTCTAAGGCCTGCAGGAGCGGATCTTCAGAGGCCAGCAGTGCCTCATGCGAACTGTGGGGGCGGCCATCTTCTTTCACGGCAACTGAGGCCAGTATCCCCACACGTGAGTCATGGGGGCGGCCATCTTTGATCAAGGCAACCGACCCCAATAGTGCCTCATGTGAGTTATGGGGGCAGCCATCTTCTCCGCCATTTTGTCCTACCTCGTGGGAGACGCCATTTTACACACCACGCCCGACTGCCACCGGGCCCCCGGACCCGACGACCGCCTCGCCCGCAGACGACAACGACTCGCTTACCTACACGCTAGCCTCCGTCACTCTGGATCAAGCCCGCCCACACCACCTGTCCAAGTCGATGATGGACATCAAAGTAAACGGCCACGCCACGACCTGCCTGTTCGACAGCGGAAGCACGGAGAGCTTCATCCACCCAGACACGGTGAGCCACTACTCCCTCCCTGTCCTGCCAACGCGCAACCGAATCTCGATGGCATCGAGGTCCCACGCCACGGACATTAGCGGCTACTGTGCTGTGACCTTGTCGGTTAAGGGTACAGAGTATAAAAACTTTAAACTCCTCGTCCTCCCCCAGCTCTGCGCTGCCGTCCTACTAGGGCTGGACTTCCAATCCCACCTCCAAAGTGTAACCCTAGCATACGGTGGACCCCTCCCCCCACTCACAGTCGACAACCAGCGAAGGTTAAACCGCCCACCGCGTAACACCTGCAGCCTATCCACCCTCAAGGTGCCGCCACCTTCCCTGTTCGCTAACCTCACCCCCGACTGCAAACCCGTCGCTACCAAGAGCAGGCGGTACAGCGCTGGGGACAGAGCTTTCATTAGCTCTGAGGTGCAGCGTCTCCTGAAGGAGGGCATCATCGAGGGGAGCAACAGCCCCTGGCGTGCCCAGGTCGTGGTCGTTAAGACCGGCGATAAAAATCGCCTGGTCATCGACTACAGCCAGACCGTAAACAGATACACCCAGCTGGACGCATACCCCCTTCCCCGCATATCTGACATGGTCAATCAGATTGCACAATACCGCGTATTCTCGACCATCGACCTTAAGTCGGCCTACCACCAACTCCCTATCCACCCCGAGGACCGCCAGTACACCGCCTTCGAGGCGAATGGGCGCCTATACCACTTCCTTAGGGTCCCCTTCGGTGTCACCAACGGGGTCTCGGTCTTCCAAAGGGAGATGGACCGGATGGTTGACCAGAACGGACTGCAGGCCACATTCCCCTACCTAGATAACGTCACCATCTGCGGCCGCGACCGGCAGGACCACGACGTGAATCTGGAGAAATTCCTCCGTACGGCCCAACGGCTGAACCTCACCTACAATAAGGAGAAATGCGTGTTTAACACAGCGCGCCTTGCCATCCTTGGCTGTGTAGTAGAGAACGGAGTCATCGGCCCCGACCCCGAAAGAATGCGCCCCCTCATGGAGCTACCCCTCCCCCACTGTCCAAAAGCACTTAGGAGAACCCTGGGGCTTTTCGCCTACTATGCCCAATGGGTACCCAATTATGCGGACAAAGCCAGACCCCTCCTGAAAACCACATCCTTCCCCCTCACGGAAGAGGCGTGCGTGGCCTTCTCCCTCATTAAGGGAGACATAGCCAAGGCCACAATGCACGCAGTGGATGAGTCAATCCCCTTCCAAGTGGAGAGCGATGCATCCGACTTCGCCCTAGCCGCTACCCTTAACCAGGAGGGTAGGCCGGTAGCCTTCTTCTCAAGGACCCTACAGGGCCCCGAGACCCGACACTCGTCGGTCGAGAAGGAAGCCCAGGCAATTGTGGAGGCAGTACGGCGCTGGAGGCACTACTTGGCAGGCAAACGATTTACCCTCCTCACCGACCAACGCTCGGTTGCCTTCATGTTTAATAACAAGCTGAGGGGCAAGATCAAGAACGACAAAATCTTGAGGTGGAGAATCGAGCTTTCCACCTATGATTATGAGATCTTGTACCGGCCCGGTAAACTGAACGACCCCCCTGATGCTCTTTCACGCATTACATGCGCCAGCGCGCAAAGTGATAGACTTCAGACCCTCCACAATGACCTCTGCCACCCCGGAGTCACCAGACTCTACCATTTCATTAAGGCCCGCAACCTGCCATACTCCATCGAGGAGGTCAGGACCATGACCAGGAACTGCCAGATCTGTGCTGAGTGCAAACCGCACTTCTATAAGCCGGACAGAGCAAGCCTGATCAAGGCCACCCGCCCCTTCGAGCGTCTGAGCATCGACTTCAAGGGGCCCCTACCGTCATCCGACCGTAATGTGTACTTCCTCAACATCGTTGATGAGTACTCCCGTTTCCCCTTTGCCTTCCCCTGCCCAGACATGACCAGTAACACGGTCATTAAATGCCTGAACAAACTCTTCGCCTTGTTCGGGTTCCCGAACTATATACATAGTGACCGGGGCGCCTCCTTCATGAGCGAGGAACTCCGTCAGTTCCTATTGGAGAGGGGTATTGCAGCAAGCAGGACCACCAGCTACAACCCCCGAGGGAACGGCCAGGTGGAAAGAGAGAACGCGACGGTATGGAAGGCCACCCTCTTAGCCTTAAAGTCTAAGGGCCTCCCAACCTCCCGCTGGCAAGAGGTCCTCCCGATTGCGCTGCACTCCATCCGGTCACTACTTTGCACTGCCATTAACACCACCCCCCATGCCCGAATGTTTGTCTTCCCCAGGAAGTCGACTACGGGAACCACCCTACCAACCTGGCTGACCTCTCCGGGACCCGTCTTGCTGCGAAAGCACGTGAGGGCCCATAAAACGGACCCCCTGGTCGAGAAGGTGAACCTCCTGCACGCCAACCCCCAGTACGCCTATGTGGCTTACCCAGACGGACGGGAGGACACTGTCTCCTTACGAGACCTCGCACCCTCACCCCCCCCTCCCAACCCCCCGAGTCCAGCCGAGGTAGACGGCATGCCGGAACCCCACGAGCCTTTGCCGACTACGCAGACACCAGCTTTAACACCGGATAATGTAACACCGCCGCTGCGACGATCGGAGAGGCTAACGAAGCCTCCGGACAGACTGACATACCAGAGCTGGTAATACACTTCACCCCGCCGGACTCTAATCTAAACAAGGGGTGAATGTGGTAAACCACTGTTATAGTTATCACTGTATATTGTTCTCACTGTTCTCACTGTCACATCACTACACGAGGTCGCCTCTTGTCGCACTGTTATACCTGGGCTGACCACCTCCGACTCCGCCCACTACCTGCCCAGGTATAAAGGTAGCTGACTGGCTAGTATTCCTCCCTGTTGGATCGGATCACCCACGAGGGTGGGCTCTGTTATTTAGCCAATAAAAACCTTCAGTTACGTTCTTAACTCGTCGCCTTTTATTGGACTAATTGATAGGCATATCAAATATGATATCTGATTTTGGAAAAATTCGCACTTGGGGCGATTCGCTCGTAGGCCCCGTTCTTTCAGCCTAGTGAGCACCTGCTCCAAATTGGCAAGGTGCTCGTTGTCGTTTTCTCCTGTTATAAGGATGTCGTCTAGGTAGCATTGAGTCCCAGGAATCCCTTGCAGGACTTGCTCCATAGCTCTTTGCCAAATAGCTGGAGCTGATGCTACTCCAAAAACCAGTCGATTGTACTGGTACAGGCCTTTGTGTGTGTTTATCGTGAGATACTTTTTAGAGGCCTCCTCAACCTCCATCTGTAGATATGCCTGTGCCAAGTCAATTTTGGTGAAACGTTTCCCTCCGGATAGCGAGGCGAAAATATCTTCTATCCTCGGAAGAGGATACTGTACTGTGTGAAGGACCGGGTTTACAGTCACCTTGAAGTAACCACAGATGCGAATTTTTCTCTGTTCTTCAGATTTATCTTTATTCAATGCTTTTTTCATGATTGGAACAATGGGTGTTGCCCATTTGCTCCAATCTATTTTGGATAATACGCCTGCTTTTTCCAAATTCTCCAGCTCTGCCTCGACTGCTGGACGTATTGCGTATGGCACCGGTCTTGCCTTAAAAAATTTGGGAATTGCTGCATCTTCCACTTTTATTGAGGCGGTGATGCCTTTCAAGGTTCCTAGTTTCTCTTGAAACACTTCTTTGGCGTTGGCCAAGATGTCTTTTAATCGTTCAGGTATGATGTCATCATTGTTTTTTTCCTTACTGGTCACCGTCAGTGCCTGAATGGAGTGCCAGTCTAAACGTATCTTCCTGATCCATTCACGTCCCAACAACGGTGGACCACCATCTTGTAGAATGTATAAATACAACTTTTGTATTTCTTTGCCGTTGTATACAACAGGTACCCTTATTTTTCCTTTGGGGTATACTTTCTGCCCCGTATATGTTTTTAAGATAATGGATGTGTCTTTTAGAGGTATATGCGAAAATAGCCTCTCGTAATCCCGTCGATTTATTACGGTTAGAGCTGATCCTGTATCTAGCTCCATTTTAACTGGGGACCCTGCTATTGTGAGGGTAACCCAAATGGTTTGGTAATCATCTTTGGCAAGTACATTATGTAATTTGAGACAGCTTAGTCTCTTGTTTTCGAAGTCGCTATCGCTCTTCTGGTCTTCGGAGCTACTGTTCGTCATCATTTGTACCTTCCTGTACTTTTCTTTATTGATTTTTTTTTTCTGTCAGTGGATTTATTTTGTCCAGATCGGCATACCCGTGCAATGTGTCCAATCTTCCCGCATTGCCTGCATGCTTTGTCCTTGAACCAGCAGTCCCTCTGGTTATGGGTGGATCTGCCGCAGCGATAACATCTTTCGAAACCCTGTGTCATTTCATGGGTGCCGAAGTCCTGTGTCTTTTGTTGTATATCTGCAGCTCCTTTGCTGCTGCTTCGTATGATACAGCCATACTGAAAGCTTTGTCCAATGTTAAATCTTTTTCAGAAAGCAGTCTTTTTTGTGTTCCTTCACTTAAGAGACCGCAAACGAATTTGTCTCGAAGATAATCTGATAGTCCTGCCCCGAATTGGCAGTACTTTGATAGCTTTCTTAATTCGGTTAGGTAATCAGCGTTAGTTTCATTCTTGTGTTGATTTCTCTTGAAGAACTTGAATCGTTCCGCTATCAGCAGCGGTGTTGGGTTTAAGTGCTCCTGCAGGGTATCAACAATTTCTTTAAAATTCTTGTCCTTTGGTTTGGCTGGAGTGATTAAATTTCGTAACAGCCCGTATGTCTTTGCGCCCATTAAGTTCAGAAGTACTGAAGCTTTTTTTTCATCTTCTATTCCATTTGCAGTGCAATATACCTCTACTCTTTCCACGTATGTGGTCCAATCCTCTATTTCGCTATCAAAAGCATCAATATTACCAGATTTAGGCATTTCAGAAAAGATATGGCGCTTCACGCGTTTTATTTTATTTTCTGTAGCAAAGATATGGCGTTTCCCGCGCTTTACCGCCGCTGCTGCCGATAACAACGCTGTTTACTGCGGTCTCCGTTCTCTTTTTTTTTAAATTTACTGTTGGAGACTCGTTCCCGACTGAGGTCTGAACGCTGACCTGCTTGCCGCGCCGGCCGTCTCCCAAGTGCTCCCTCCCAGTCCGTTATTGCTTGCCTCCGATTTCACTGCCTGTCTCAGCTGTAGAGCCAGCCGCTGGAGCCTCAGCCTGACGCCCAGGAAGGATTAGCACAGTACCTGCCACTAGCTTGGTCAGCTGGTGAAACCACAGCTTCTCTCACTTCCTTGAGTCTTCTGGACGCCCGAGGAATCGATGTCCTTGAGGTGCTGCCGAATTTGAGGTAAGTCCGTTTCCACTTCGTCGCCACTGTAGTGTCCGTGTGTTGATAAAGACACTGAAGACAGGAGTTGGTTCATAGGTATTTACTAAGCAAAGTCTGGGGGGGGGGGTTCTAACGGATATACACAATATACAGGCTTATATAGCCCGAGTGGCAATTACCGGCATTACAGCTCACCTGGGGCTCTTAAAGGCACATACACCACAAGGAGGAGAGACACTCACTGCAGAATACCCAGCCTCTGACCTGCTCTTGTTGCCACAGTATTTATGTGGCTGGTCCAGTTAAGTTTCCGGTCAATGGTGACCCCCAGGATGTTGATGGTGGGGGATTCGGCGATGGTAATGCCATTGAAAGTCAAGGGGAGGTGGTTAGACTCTCGCTTGTTGGAGATAGTCATCACCTGGCACTTGTGTGGCACAAATGTTACTTACCACTTATTACCCCAAGCCTGAATGTCATCCAGGTCTTGTTGCATGCGGGCATGGATTGCTTCATTACCTGAAGAGTTGCGAATGGAACTGAACACTGTGCAATTATCAGCGAATATCCCCACTCCAGACCTTATGTTGGAGGGAAGGTCATTGGTGAAGCAGCTGAAGATGGTTGGGCCTAGGACACTGCCCTGAGGAGCTTGTGCAGCGATGTCCTGGGGCTGTGATGATTGACCTTCTTTATGCTAGGTATGACTCCAGCCAGTGCAGAGTTTTAACCATGATTCTCTTTGACTTCAATTTACTAGGGCTCCTTGATGCCACACTCGGTCAAATGCTGCCTTAATGTCAAGGGCAGTCACTCTCACCTCAGGAATTCAGCTCTTTTGTCCATGTTTGGACCAAGGCTGTAATGAGGTCTGGAGCCGAGTAGTCCTGGCGGAACCCAAACTGAGCATTGGTGAGCAGGTTATTGGTGAGTCAGTGCCACGTGATAGCACTGTCAATGACACCTTCCATCACTTTGCTGATGATTGAGGGTAGACTGATGGGCCAGTAATTGACCGGATTGGATTTGTCCTGCTTTTTGTGGACAGGACATACCTAGGAAATTTTCCACAATGTCAGTTAGATGCCAGAGTTGTAGCTTTACTGGAACAGCTTGGCTAGAGACACAGTCTTCAGCATGACAGCCAGGATGTTGTTGGGGCCCATAGCCTTTGCTGTATCCAGTGTGCTCAGTTGTTTCTTGATATCACGTGGAGTGAATCGAATTGGCTGAAGACTGGCTTCTGTGATGGTGGGGACTTCAGGCCAATATGGATCATCCACTCGGCATTTCTGGCTGAAGGTGGTTGCAAACATCCCCACTAGAGTATCAGAGTAAGCTTGCAGGGAACGTAAAAACTGACTGTAAAAACTTTTATAGATATGTGAAGAGAAAAAGATTGGTGAAGTCAAGCGTTGGTCGCTTGCAGTCAGAATCAAGGGAATTTATAATGGGGAACAAAGAAATGGCAGACCAATTAAATACATACTTTGGTTCTGTCTTCACAAAGGAGGACACAAATAACCTCCCAGAGATGTCGGGGAACATAGGGTCCAATGAAAAGGAGGAACTGAAAGGTATCAGTATTTATAGGGAAATGGTGTTAGGGAAATTGACGGGATTGAAGGCCGATAAATCCCCAGGGCCTGATAAGCTACATCCTAGGGTACTTAAGGAAGTGGCCCTAGAAATAGTAGATGCATTGCTGGTCATCTTCCAAAATTCGATAGACTCTGGAACAGTACCCATGGATTGGAGGGTAGCTAATGTTATCCCACTATTCAAAAAAGGTGGTAGGGAGAAAACGGGGAATTACAGACTGGTAAGCCTGACATCGGTAGTGGGGAAAATGCTAGAGTCCATTATAAAAGATGTAACACTTGGAAAACAGCGACCGGATCAGACAAAGTAAACATGGATTTACAAAGGGTAAATCATGCTTGACTAATTGCCTGGAATTTTTTGAGGATGTAACTGGTAAAATAGATAAGGGAGAACCAGTGGATGTGGTGTATTTGGACTTTCAAAAGGCGTTCAATAAGGTCCCGTATAAGAGATTAGCGTGTAAAGTTAAGGCACATGGGATTGGGGGCAAGGTATTGACTTGGATAGAGAACTGGTTGGCAGACAGAAAGCAAAGAGTTGGAATAAACGGGTCTTTTTCCGAGTGGCAGGCAGTGACTAGTGGGGTACCACAGGGAACGGTCCTTGGACCCCAGCTATTCACAATATATATTAATGATCTAGATGAGGGAACTAAATGTAATATCTCCAAGTTTGCAGACGACACAAAGCTGGGTGGGTGTGTGTGCTGTGAGGAGGATGCTGAGAAACTTCAGTATGATTTGGACAGGTTGGGTGATTGGGCAGAAGCATGGCAGATGCACTACAATGTGGATAAATGCGAGGTTATCCACTTTGGTGTCAAAAACAGGAAGGCAGATTATTAACTGAATGGCAATAGATTGGGCGAAGGGGAAGTGCAACGAGACCTGGGTGTCCTTGTGCACCAGTCGCTGAAGGTAAGCATGCAGGTGCAGCAGGCGGTTAAGAAGGCATATGGTATGTTGGCCTTCGTAGCGAGAGGGTTTGTGTATAGGAACAAGGATGTCTTGCTGCAGTTGTACAGGGCCTTGGTGAGATCACGATGTCATGTATTGATTGCGAGTTTGACACCAGTCAATACGGTAATGTAATGTGTGAGTTTAACACCAGTTAATACGGTAATGTAATGTGCATTGCATTATGGGAATTACCCGGGAAAGCTGCAGTCAGCCATTTTACCAATAAAGTAAAGATCACAGTTATAAGCCTGTCTGCCTGACTCTGATTTAATTCGACGTATCTACATGCTTGATTGAACGTATTAAAGCATAGATACAACATTGGCGACGAGGATAACGAACAGGAATCATTTTAGATAAGTAGTTGCCCAAATTTTAGTTAGCTAGGATGGAGAAGACCGGCATTCAAAATTTTGCTTGTTTCGCCGAGCCAGCCACGTTGGATCCAAGATGGACGAGGTGGTTAACGTCTTTTAAGCTTTATGCCGACGGCAAAGGACTCATTTTTGACGATACCTCTACAGCTGCCACGAAGCAGAGGAGAAGAGCTCTACTTCTACACCTAGCAGGACCAGATGTCCAGGATATCTTTTCGACTCTACCGGACACAGGAGAGCCAGCAGACTACACGGCGGCGGTTAGTGCTTTGAATCACTACTTCGTGCCCAGGTCAATGCAGCATTTGCTAGACAGACTTTTCATAAGTTGCCCCAGAAGGCAGGTGAGATTGTGCAACAATTTGCTACTCACTTGCGGCAGGCTGCTAAAGACTGTGCTTTTCGGGGGGATGCGGATAATCAAATAAGAGACGCTATCCTGAGTAGGTGCACGTCAGCCTATGTGTGGAGGAAATTGCTAGAGGAAGGGTATGGTCTAACGCTCGCCTGCACGTTACAATTGGCCTCACTATGTGAAAACGTCGAGGAGCAGATGTCAGCCATGTCATGTACAGAGAAGGCAGAGACAGATACTGTTCATCATGTTACACAGAAAAGAGGGTATTATGCGATAAGCTCGACAGAGAAACCAAAAGGAAATGGCGATAGGAACGAAAGGAAATATTACAGATGTGGACACACAGACCACATGGGCAGAGATCAAAAATGCCCAGCACGCGGACAAACGTGTCATAAGTGCAAGGGAAAGGATCATTTCTCCAAAGTATGCCGCACAAAGGGTACAAAGAAACACAGTGTGAACAATGTAGAGGAACAAAATGACTTTGCATTTGCTGTTACTGGAAATAACGTGACAGAGAGACTTACCTTTTGTGTGGGGGGAGTAAACCTGAGAATGTTAATTGATTCGGGTGCAACTAATAATGTGATAGATGAGAATACATGGGAAGGATTAAAGTCAGAACACATTAATTGTCAGTCACATGTCCCTAAGACAGAGAGAAAGTTATTCTCTTATGCTTCTAGCCGACCACTGTCAGTTAAAGGTGTATTCACATGTGGGATTACAATAGGTAAGAGAACTGAGCAGGCGGAGTTCATTGTGGTTAAAGGCCATGGAGAGCCGTTGCTAGGAAGTGAGACAGCCATGAAACTGGGAGTTTTAAAAATAGGTGCAGATGTCTCAGCTGTGGTAGATGTAAGACAGCTACTAGAACAGCGGTATCCAAAGGTGTTCCAGGGAGTAGGAAGGCTGAACACAAAACAGATCAGTTTGTATATCGACCCACAAGTGAAGCCTGTGGCCCAGCCACTCAGGCGTATACCATTCAACTTAAGGGGGGCAGTGGAGGCCAAAATAAAACAATTGAGGGACATGGGCATTATCGAACCTGTAACTGGTCCGACCCCATGGGTAAATCCTGTGGTTATTGTACCAAAAGCGGATAAGGATGTAAGGTTATGTCTAGACATGAGACGAGCAAACCAAGCAATAGTGAGGGAACGATATCCAATCCCCACTGTTGATGAGATACTCCAAGGTATGAACGGCTCGACGGTGTTTAGTAAGCTAGGCCTGAAATGGGGTTATCACCAGCTAGAACTGACCCCTGAGTCACGAGAAATCACAACGTTTGCAGTACATAACGGAGTATACAGGTACAAGAGGCTGATATTCGGTGTATCTTCAGCTAGTGAGCAATATCAGCACGAGATAGCTAATGCCTTAGCTGGAATAGAGGGTGTTGAAAACATCTCAGACGACATTATCGTGCATGCACATGACCAGGAAACGCACGACAGATGCCTGCACGCTGTCATGACCAGACTAATGGAAAGTGGACTGACACTAAACTCAGAGAAGTGCCAATTCAACATGGACTGATTGATTTTCATGGGAATCCTGTTGTCTGAAAAGGGCATCGGACCAACAGCAGAGAGAGTGCGAGCGGTGGCAGAAGCTCGGGAACCAGAGAATGCTACAGAGGTGAGGAGTTTCTTGGGACTCGCTGGGTACAGTAGCAGATTCATCCCGCAGTTTGCAACGCTATCAGAGGCACTGCGATGCCTGACGAGAAAAGACACACCATTTAAATTTGGATCACAACAGAGACAGTCATTCAGTGCACTCAAGAAAGAGTTGGCCAGAGCCGGCACTTTAGCATATTTTGATAAGGACACACCAACCAAGGTGATAGCAGATGCCAGTCCTGTAGGTTTAGGCGCAGTACTAGTCCAGGACCAACAGGGACAAGAGGTGCCAATATGCTATGTAAGTCATAGTTTAACAGACTGAGAGAGGAAATACTCTCAAACAGAGAGAGAGGCCTTAGCTCTTGTATGGGCTTGTGAGAGGCTGCATCCATGTGTATGGCCGAAAATTTAACTTGGTAACTGACCATAAGCCATTACAAGTGATATACGGCCCACACTCTAAACCCTGTGCCCGTATAGAGAGATGGGTAGTTAGATTACAGCTGTATGATTTTAAGGTGATACACATTCCAGGCAAGCAAAACATTGCAGACCCACTGTCATGATTGCTGGGGGAGAAATCAAAACAGGAGAGACATTCTCATGGCTCAGATGAATATGTGAGATTTGTAGCTGTGAGTGCGACACCAAAAGCACTCACTACTGGAGAGGTGGAGGAAGCCTCTGATACCGACCCAGAGCTGATTGAGGTACGGAAGGCAATCACAAACGGACATTTTGAGAACTGTAAAGCTTATGCAGCAATTGCAAACGAGCTGTGCGTAGTGGGGTACCTAGTTCTTCGGGGAAAACGCATCGTGCTACCCACAGTGTTACACACACGAGCCCTGGTGTTTGCACATGAAGGACACTTGGGAATAGTTGGAACAAAGCAACATCTCAGAACCAAGGTTTGGTGGCCTGGCATGGACAAGGCAGCTGAAAAACACTGTAAAGCATGCCACGGCTGTCAGATAGCAGCCAGACCCGACCCACCTGAACCGTTGAGACCAACACCATTACCGGAGGGCCCCTGGCAGGATGTAGCTATAGACTTACTGGGACCCTTGCCATCCAACCACTCCATTCTTGTGGTAGTTGATTATTATAGTCGCTACTATGAATATGACATCATGACCTCCACAACAACAGAGAAGGTTATTGATAGTTTAGAGTCAATCTTCAGCCGTCATGGTTTGCCAATCACCTGCAAATCTGATAATGGTCCCCAATTCAAATCCGAATTATTCAAAGAATGCTGTGAAAACAACGGGATCAAACACCTGAAAACGACAGCAAAATGGGCTCAGGCTAACGGAGAAGTCGAGCGCCAGAATGCATCGCTGATGAAGAGAATCAGAATTGCTCAGTCAGAAGGACTAGATTGGAAACGTGAACTTAGAAAATATGTGACTGTGTACAGGAGCATTGACCATGCCATGACAGGAAAAAGCCCGGCAGAGCTGCTCTTTAAACGGAAAATGAGAGGAAAGCTGCCAGACATCACAGAGTCGCGCACAGACATGGAAGTACGTGACTGGGATGCAGAACAAAAAGACAAGTCCAAACTGTACGCAGATGAACAGCGGAGAACACAATACTCAGAGGTGGAAGTTGGCGACACGGTGCTGGTACGGCAGGACAAAGTGGACAAGTTCACCACTCCTTTTAATGCCACACCACACAAAGTTTTGAGTAAAACAGAGAGTCAAGTAATAGTGGAATCTCCAGAAGGATCACGCTACTCAAGAAACGCTACGTTTGTGAAGAAATACAGAACCAATGGACCAAAGGAGACACTCCATGAGCAGAAGGAAACACAAGGGACTGAGGACAGTATAGTAGACCCTGACACACATACCACTGTGACACAGGCAATACCCACTGACACCACCATGTCAGACATACCCAGTACAGCCAGACCTCAAAGGATTAAAAGAAAACCCCAAAGACTGTCTGATTATGTCACAACATAAACTATGCGAGAACTGCATGGGTGATGTTAAATGTTTAAACTTGGGAATTATTTAGTTGTGTGGTAAGACACAAGTTTGTAAAAAGTTTATAAATCAAATAAGTTATGCAGTGTTATTGTAAGCAACTGTTTGGAAACTGCAAGTTTGTTTCCAAGGAAAAGGGGGATGTCGTGTATTCATTGTGAGTTTGACACCAGTCAATACGGTAATGTAATGTGCGAGTTTAACACCAGTTAATACGGTAATGTAATGTGCATTGCATTATGGGAATTACCCGGGAAAGCTGCAGTCAGCCATTTTACCAATAAAGTAAAGATCACAGTTATAAGCCTGTCTGCCTGACTCTGATTTAATTCGACGTATCTACATGCTTGATTGAACGTATTAAAGCATAGATACAACACACATCTTGAGTATTGTGTGCAGTTTTGGTCACCTTATCAGAGGAAGGATGTTCTTGCCATGGAGGGAGTGCAGCGAAGATTCATCAGGCTGATACCTGGGATGACAGGAATGACGTATGAGGAGAGATTGAGTCGATTGGGCTTACACTCGCTGGAGTTTAGAAGAATGAGGGGATCTCATTGAAACTTATAAAATTCTAAAAGGACTAGACAGACTAGATGCAGGAAGGATGTTGTTACGTCCGTGTATAATAAGAAACGGACTGCAGAGAACAGTACAATAGGTGTTTACTCAATGTGGCTCAAACTGCAACTGAAACAACAGATTACTACTCAGCGTTATATACAGGTGTGGTCACTGCCGGTACTACAGTATACATGAGCTGTAGAAAGTAGTTCCCCCCTTAAAGGTACATACATTACAATTCCTCCCCTTTCAGATTAACAGTACCATAACACTCATTAAACAATTAAATATCAAACTAATTACAATTAACACTTTTAACATGCAACATTAGCTGAAAATAGTCTGTTTATAAATTCAGTCTTTGGGGAGGCTCCCTGATCCTTTCTGGATAGTGCCTTCCCGAGTGTCTTGCTCTTGGTGCGGAGGCGATTCTGGCCCCCTGTCGTCGGTTGGTTCATCAGCTTCCGATGCTACTGTTTCTGGGGTAGATGCTACCTGTACGTCAGGTTCATCACCAGGTACGTATGGGCGAGGCATGGGGTTGACTTGTTCCTGTGACTCTAGGATCTGGTCAGCATGGCGTCTCACGATGCTCTCCCCAACGTCCACTGTGTACATTACTGGGCCCTGCCGTGTGCATATCGTTCCTGGCTGCCATTTTTCTGTTCGGTAGTCGCGGGCCAAGACTGGTTGCCCTACATTGAAGCTCCTTGTTGACTTCTCATGGATGCACTGGAATTGCTTACTCTCAACATCTCTTCGTACGTTTGGTCTGGGCAAATCCAGGCGAGATCTTAACCTTCAGTTAAAGAACATCATGGCTGGGGCCTGGTTGGTGACTGCATGTGTCACATTCCAGTAGGCAAACAGGAAATTGTCCAACTTGTCCTGCAGCGGAATGTTGTCATTGTACATAGCCTTTATTGCCTTCTTAAATGTTTGTACAAACCTCTCAGCCAATCCATTTGTGGCTGGATGATACGGGGCGGATGTGTAATGCCTTACCCCCATTCTTTTTCAAGAACCTCCGGAACTCTTCGGACACAAACTGTGGTCCGTTGTCGGAGCAAATCTGGCAAGCCATTCCTGGCAAAAATGGTCCGTAGGACTGCAATAGTTTTCTCCGTGGTGGTGGAGGACATTTTGATGACCTCAGGCCATTTCGAGTGCGCATCCACGGCTATTAAAAACATTGAGTCCATGAATGGACCAGCAAAATCAATATGCACCCGTTGCCATGGAGATGAGGGCCACTCCCATGGGTGTAGAGGGGCCTGTGGTGGTGCATTTTGGACTTTCTGGCATCCTGAGCAGCTCTTGGTAAGGTCCTCGATTTGTTTATCGATTCCCGGCCACCACACATAAGCCCTGGCTAGGCTTTTCATTTTTACCCCTCCCAGATGACCCTCATGAAGCTCATTGAGCACTCTATCCCTTAACTTGGGTGGAATTACCACTCGGGATCCACACATCAAGGTTCCCCGGCACACTGACAGCTGTTCTCTCCTTGTCGAGAATGCTGGCAACAGTGAGTCGCCATATGCTGGCCATCCCTTCACCATCAAATCATATACCCGCGACAGTGTCGGGTCATTTCGGGTTTCCTTTTCGATACAAGCGTTAGTTACCGGTAGGTATTCAACTATAGTCGAATGTAATATTTCAACAGGATCCACTGCTGGTGCTTCCTCCACAGTAGGCAGTGGCAGGCGTGATAGCCCATCAGCATTTCCATGCTGTTTCGTGCCGTTATATTCAATCTCATAGAGGTGCGCCCCTAGAAAAAGTGACCATCTTTGTAGTCGTTGCGCAGTCATCACCGGAACGCCCTTCTTCGGATTAAAAATGGAGGCAAGAGGCTGGTGATCAGTCAGCAAGGTGAATTTCTGCCCGTGCAGATAGTGATTGAACTTTTTCACTCCCCACACTAGGCTGAGTGCCTCCCTGTCAATCTGGGCGTAGTTATGCTCGGCTGAGGTTAGTGATCGTGATGCAAAGGCTATAGGCCTCTCTGAGCCGTCCGAGAATTTGTGCGACAGCACCGCTCCAATGCCGTAGGGTGACGCATCACATGCCAACCGAATTGGTAATGCTGGGTTGTAATGGGCCAATACCTCTTTCGATGTGGTTAGTGTTTTGCTCTTCTGGAAAGCTCGTCTACATTCGTCACTCCACTTCCATGGCACCCCAGTTTGCAGTAGGGTGTTCAGTGGGTGTAGTATTGTAGACAAATTTGGCAAGAACTTATGGTAGTAGTTTACCAGCCCGAGGAACGACCTCAGTTGTGACACATTTTCCGGTGCTGGAGCCTTGACTACTGCCTCAATCTTCTCTGGGGACTTATGTAACCCCCCTTTATCGATAACGTGGCCACAATACGAGATCTGTTTTCTAAAAAACTCGCATTTGGGGCGGTTGGCTCGGAGCCCATATTCCTGCAATCTAGTGAGCACCTGCTCCAGGTTGGCAAGGTGATCACTGTCATTTTCGCCCGTGACCAGGATGTCGTCCAAATAACACTGGGTCCCTGGGATCCCTTGCAGGACTTGTTCCATTGCCCTCTGCCAAATAGCCGGAGCTGATGCTACCCCGAATACCAGCCGGTTTTATTGGTAGAGACCTTTATGGGTGTTGATTGTGAGGTATTTTTTTGATGCTTCTTCTACCTCCATTTGCAGATACGCCTGGGCCAGATCAATCTTAGTGAAGCGTTTCCCTCCAGATAGCAAGGCGAAAATATCTTCAATCCGTGGAAGTGGATATTGTACGGTGTGAAGGACCGGGTTCACTGTTACCTTAAAGTCCCCACAGATGCGAACCTTCCTTGGTTCCCCAGGCGTGCTGCTGAACGACTTTTGCATCACAGGGACGATGGGTGAAGCCCACTCGCACCAGTCTACCTTGGACAGTACACCTGAACGTTCCAGATTCTCCAGCTCTGCTTCGACAGCTGGGCGGATCGCATAAGGTACCGGTCTGGCCTTAAAAAATTTTGGGCTTGCGTTTTCTTCAATTTTAATCGTCGCTGTCATGCCTTTTAGTGTTCCGAGTCCTTGCTGGAACAGTTCTTTCGCATCAGTTAGGATCTTTGACAGTCACCCAGGTGTGACGTCATCATCCTTTTTGTCAGCCACAGTCAGTGCCTGTATGGAATGCCAATCCAGTTGTATTTTCCGGATCCATTCACATCCCAGTAATGGTGGTCCTCCATCTTGCAATACATACAGGTCTAGTTTTGGTGTTTCCTTACTGTTATATATAACGGTCACCCTTATTTTTCCTTTGGGGTAGACTTTTTGCCCTGTGTACGTCTTCAAAATAATTTTTGTGTCTCTCAAGGGTATGTGTGAGAATAGCCGCTCGTAGTCTCGTCAGTTTATGACTGTTAGAGCTGATCCTGAGTCCAATTCCATCTTTACCTGGACTCCTGCTATCTTGAGAGTGACCCAAATGGTTCGGTGATCCTCCATTGTGATCACATTATGTAGTTTCAGACAACTCAGTTCCCTGCTTTCGGAGTCGTTATCATTCTTTTGTTCGTCTGAACTATTCTCCGTTATCTTATGTGCCTTCTTGTACTTCCCTTTGGTCGGTTTCTTATTGCTGGTTTTCTTTCCCGACCTGCAGACTCGTGCTATGTGTCCTACTTTTCCACACTGTCTGCACACTTTGTCTTTGAACCAGCAATCATTCTGGTTGTGTGTTGTTCTGCCGCAGCGATAGCACTTCTCTGTTCCATATGACATTTCGTTTGTGCCATATTCTTGCGGTCTCTGTTGTATCTCTGCAGCGCCCCGTGCTGCTGCTTCATATGATACCGCAATGCTGAAAGCCTTTTCCAGCGTAAGGTCCTTTTCCGATAAAAGCCGTTTCTGAGTTCCTTCTCTTTGAAGCCCACACACAAACTTGTCCCTTAAGGTATCTGCCAGTCCCGCTCCAAACTGGCAGTATTTCGATAGTTTGCGCAGTTCTGTTAAATAATCAGCATTGCTTTCATCCTTATGCTGGTTCCGTTTGTGAAACTTGAATCTTTCTGCTATCAGCAGTGGTGTGGGGTTTAAATGTTCCTTTAGTATCGTTACTATGTCTTCAAAACTCTTTTCCATTGGCTTCGTTGGGGTTACTAGATTTCGTAATAAACCATACGTCTTTGCACCCATTAAATTTAACAATGCCAACGCTTTCTTGTCATCTAACACCTCATTTGCCTTGCAGTACACTTCTATTCGTTCGACATATGTAGTCCAATCTTCGACTTCATTGTCAAATGCGGTGATACTGCCACTCTTCGGCATTTTGGGTGTGGTTTAAAATGGTGTCTCCCAATGGCTTAAAATGGCGTCTCCCGCGCTTTCCTTCCTCCCCCGCTGCTGCCGACGCCGCTCCCGGTGGTTCTCGTGGCAATGGCGGTGCCCTGTAGGTTTTGCGCGCTTCTCTCTCTCCCTCTCTCCGACGCTGCTCGGCCCCTGAACACCGGCTGCGCCCTGTGCGCTCTGCCCTCTCTCTCTCTCCCCGTCGACGCTGCTTGGCCCTTTGCTGTGCCGCTCGGTCGAGCTCTAGCCCGCCACCGTCTGGGAAGGGTCTGCGCACTACCTGTTGCCAGCCCGTTTTGCTGGACCACCTCGACTGGAAAGCCAAGCCTGGCTCTCGACAGCCTCCCCCGCAATTCCCGAGTCTCTGCTGGATGACTGGGCGGTTGCCCGTGGTCGACGCCCGAGTCTCTGGCCTTGACCTCCAATCCACTGATCTCCAGGAACGAATCCCCGGGAGGTGATGTAGAGTTGCAGGTAGGTTCGAACCTGCCTCGTCGCCAATGTTACGTCCGTGTATAATAAGAAACGGACTGCAGAGAACAGTACAATAGGTGTTTACTCAACGTGGCTCACACTGCAACTGAAACAACAGATTACTACTCAGCGTTATATACAGGTGTGGTCACTGCCAGTACTACAGTATACATGAGCTGTAGAAAGTAGTTCCCCCCTTAAAGGTACATACATTACAGATGTTCCCGATGGTCGGGGAGTCCAGAACCAGGGGTCACAGTCTAAGGATAAAGGGTAAGCCATTTAGGAAAGAGATGAGGAGGAATTTCTTCACCCAGAGAGTGGTGAACCTGTGGAATTCTGTACCACAGAAGGCCGAAGAGGCCAATTCATTAAATATATTCAAGAAGGAATTAGATATATTTCTTAAGGCTAAAGGGATCAAGGGATATGGAGAGAAGGCAGGAACAGGGTACTGAATTTGGATGATCAGCCATGATCTCATTGAATGGCGGAGCAGGCTCGAGGGGCCGAATGGCCTGCTCCTGCTCCTATCTTCTATGTTTCTATGTTTTTATAAACACTTCAGCCTTGTCTTTTGCACTTGCATGCTGGGCTCCACCATCATTGAGGAAGGGGATATTAATGGAGCTTCCTCCTCCCGTTAGCCTGCAAGAACTTAAACTCATTATTAAACTGTATAGAATATTAACTGTTTAATTGTGTTAGTAAACTTAGCTCAAATGATAGAGGCTTTTAGTTTTTTTTTTACATACCTTTACGATCAGCAAATATATTCCAAATGCTCAAAATGCTTTCAAAAGTAAATTGCTGGTGAAACTCGCATAAATCAGTTAGCAGCCTCAAGCACTGAATGCAACAGCTGTACTGGTGGGAAGGTGGTATTAATTTATCAATGTCCGTGACTTCATCTATTTATTTTGTTTTGGTGTGCCCTTTTTTATGTAGTGTGCTTGCTGCTCTGTTAATTCATTATTTCATTGGTGCTTGCTGCGATATTAATTTATTGATTTGTTGATGTGCCCACTGCTCTAAGAATTTATTACTTGACTGGTGCCTGTTGCTCCATTAACTTATCAATTCACTGTTGCCCAATGCTTCATTCAGTTATTGTTGTGTTGGCTGCGCTATGAATTTATGAATTCACTGTCATCTGCTTCTCCCTTAATTCACTGATGTCTGCTGCTTTATTAATTTGCCAGTGCCCACTCACTCCTCCAGTTTTTATTTAGTTTACTGTTGGTTCCTTCTGCTTTATGACCTTATTGATTCAGTGGTGACCAGTGCCGTATTAATTTATTCATTCACTGGTGCCTTTGGTTTCTGCGGGTTGAGTTTTTCTGTTGCAATTGCCTAGTGTCAAAATGCCACATTTAGTTGTCATTTAGGGTCTCCAGTTTATACCATTACTGTATTGCAATAGCAGAGGTGCAACTGGAGAACTAGGAATGGAGTCCCTGCGCCAATTGTAGTCTTTTTAGGCTACAATTGTGGACTCTTCTATCATTAATGATTTTATGTTCATTTCATGTGAGAGCTTCATTAAGGCCCCAAATTTGATGTAAAAACATTAAATGAACACCACTTTCTGAATGGATGCAATGGGGGCAAGAGAAGCTCACGGCAGCATGAGCTCTTAGATAGCCTTTGGAAGGGTCTTTGTGTAATGTTCACAGTAAAGTGTTCTTAGTAAAAATATCTCCCACAAGACACTTACAGTTGCCGTTTCAAACATTGCCTAGCTTTCAGCCCTCCATTTATCACAATACCTCAGCAGCTTAGCCATTCCCTCACCTCTATCTTTAATGCCATTGTCATCAACAAAATCTTGAATGTCTCCTATCTTGGTCATTCCCCCTGGTATGGTTCCCATCTTCACTCCCTTAATTCCAAAAGGTGCAGACTTTAGCATTACTGCCACACAGTGGTTTAGCCATCCATCACCTATCTGGCTGGACCACATCAAACTCTATGATGCATCATTCTCTTCTGCTGAAACAGCCACTACTCTAGGATCATCCTGATTAGTAAAGATAACCCTTGGCTTATTATCTCCATTACCAACCCTCTTCTTATCCCCTCACCCTGCACTCTCCCTTCTTACCTTTAACAACAAGTGCAAGGTACTCATGAATTGCTTTGTAATCAAGATAGCTGATCGTTCAGCTGCCTCTGCTGCTTCCCTCTCTTTCCCTTGTCCTCCAAATCAATCCTGCCCCCACAGCCCTGTCCTGAGCCTATAGTTTCTCGTCCATCTCCAGCATGTCATCACCGAACTCAATTCACCCATGAGCCCCACCTCAGTAGTTTAATGGGAGCCATTTTTGCACATACATAAACATAGTATTTCTTTTAAAACATTTCAATTTCATGTTAGTGGTGGTACATGATGAACAAAGGCTAGGAGTGGGCATCCTGTCACAAACTCACATTTTTTGCCAATCCTAGCATAAGAAATGAGAATTCGCAATTTAAAAATGGTGCCATTCTTCAGATGTTTTGCAGGAGTAAGAGACGGCAGTGCGAGAATTCCAGTTCAGTATTGGAATTTAGAAAGGCCACTCAAGTGCAGCACCCACTCTGTTACTGCGGCTATATCTTCCCTCCCTGGCTTGTTCTCTCTCCTCTTCGCTCCCCAATTGAATTCTGTCACCACTGCCTCTTCTCCAACCAGTGGAAAAATGCTATACTGATAGAAAGCACAGCTGATTTACTGAAAGAAGCAAAATTATACAGAAGCAAAAAAAAAATCAGCAAATGAGAATAAATACAATCATTAACTTTCACAGCTTCATTAAACTGTTTTCTGTGATCAACCCACCCAATCATTTCATGATTCATAGTCATAGTCTGTTCAGTATGCATTAAACTTGAGTTTTGATGGAGCAAGTTATAGGCATAAGATTCTTGAAGTCACTTCTCACTACAATGGCTTGATTGTGCGGCTGCCTCACAAATACTCCTGCTCTGAACAGCTTGCTCACACCTCAGAACAAGAGTTATTCCTTCATTAAGCATACTTCTTTGAAGATGTCCTGGAATTATTTTCTCAATAGGCAATCAAACAAACAAGTTTTTAATCAATTATATCTTTCTACGTAGATAGAGCAAGAAGTGCTGCCCTTTGACACCTGGATGGATATTGAATCTTCTGAGACTTGGTCAGCATTGCAGAATGCATATCAATATTCAATGCTTTCACTGTGCCCAGCCTACTCAGCTGGGGTGACTCGGGCCGGGCTTCTTCCTCTCTTCTCTATTTCCTTCCCTCACTCTCTCCTTCTCTCTCTCTCTCTCCTTCCCTCACACTCTCTCTCTCTCTCTCTCCTTCCCTCTCTCTCTCTCTCCTTCCCTCTCTCTCTCTCTCTCTCCTTCCCTCTCTCTCTCTGTCACTCTCTCCTTCCTGATGTGCCTCAATAAATCCGAGACTCGATGTTAGCGAAACAAAACAAGGCTTTTATTGACTTAGAAGGTAACACACAGAGGAGAGGTATCTTCCATCCAGAGGTCTGCCATACTGGATGTGATGCAGGCTGGGCCAGCTTACATAGGGGCCAGGTATGGGCGGAGCCCTACACACAGTACAATACAATGGTGAGGAAACGGAACTGAGGTAAGGGAAATGAAACTGAAACCAACCACAGTCACAGGCAGAGAATACCAATGAGTGATGAATGGAATATTTCATCACATTCACCCCTTCTATAGATTTAGTCTGTTCGGGGGTTTGATAGTCCTCTGCGACCGACGTGGCTGTTGTGGTGCCGCGGGTGTCGGCTGGGTGTCCCCGGTGGCCTCCTGGGTCTCTGCCGGGGGTGCCGCCAGGGTTGTTGAAGGGGTAGTTGGTGGGGGTACCGTTGGTCGATGTTATTCCGGGGGTGATGAAAGAGTAGTGGGTGGGTAAGAGTTGCTGTGATCGTTGTTGCTGCTGTTGTCATGGTTGTTGTCATTACCGGCTGGGGCGACGTCTTTTATGGACACGGTGTCCTCCCTTCCGTCGGCGTGCCGGACATACGCGTATTGGGGGTTGGCGTGGAGTAGGTACACTGACTCCACGAGAGGGTCCGTCTTGTGGCCCCTCACATGCCTTCGCACGAATACCGGACCCGGGGTGGAGAGCCATGACGGCATGGATACGCCCGAGGTGGATTTCCGGGGAAAGACAAACATTCGCTCATGAGGCGTGGCATTAGTGGCAGTACACAATAGCAACCGTATCGAATGGAGCACATCTGGGAGGACTTCCTGCCAGCGGGAGATAGGGAGGCCCTTGGTCCTTAGAGCTAGAGTGACTGCTTTCCATACTGTCCCGTTCTCTCGCTCCACTTGACCGTTACCCCGGGGGTTGTAGCTGGTGGTACGGCTTGTGGCGATCCCCCTGGACAGCATGTACTGGCGTAGCTCTTCACTCATGAAGGACGCCCCCCTATCCGTATGGATGTAGCTCGGCATACCGAACAGGCAGAACAGGCTGTTGAGGCATTTAATGACCGTGGCGCTGGTCATGTCTGGGCAGGGGAGGGCGAATGGGAAACGGGAGTATTCGTCCACAATGTTCAGAAAGTAAACATTGCGGTCGACGGACGGGAGGGGGCCTTTGAAATCTAAGCTGAGCCGCTCAAAGGGCCGTGTAGCTTTGATTAAGTGGGCTCTATCTGGGCGGTAGAACCGAGGCTTGCACTCAGCGCAAGTGCGGCAGTTCCTGGTCAGTGACCGAACTTCCTCAATCGAGTAGGGTAAGCTGCGGGACTTTATGAAGTGGAACAGCCGCGTGGCCCCTGGGTGGCAGGGGTCGTTGTGGAGGGTCTGTAGCCGATCCCCGGTGGCGCTGGCACACATCCCTCCTGAGAGGGCGTCGGGGGATTCGTTAAGGGCCCCTGGCCGGTAAATGATGTCATAATCGAAGGTGGAGAGCTCGATCCGCCACCTAAGAATCTTATCATTTTTAATCTTCCCCCTCTGTTTATTATTGAACATAAACGCTACCGACTGCTGGTTGGTAAGTAGGGTGAAGCGTTTGCCGGCTTGGTAGTGGCGCCAGTGGCGCACTGCCTCCACGATGGCTTGGGCCTCCTTTTCCATGGAGGAGTGTCTGATCTCGGGCCCTTGGAGGGTCCTCGAGAAGAAAGCTACGGGCCGCCCGCCCCACCTGGTTGAGGGTGGCCGCCAAGGCAAAGTCAGACGCATCACTTTCCACTTGAAAGGGAGTGTTCTCGTCCACTGCCTGTAGCGTGGCCCGCTCAATATCCCGCTTAATGCTTTTGAAGGCGGCGTGGGCCTCAGCAGGGAGCGGAAAAGAGGATGCTTTCAAGAGGGGGCGGGCTTTGTCGGAGTAGTTGGGGACCCATTGGGAATAATAAGAAAATAACCCCAGGCACCTTTTCAGGGCTTTGGGAGTGTTGGGCAGGGGCAGCTCCCGTAGGGGACGCAATCGGTCGGGGTCTGGTCCGATTTCCCCATTCTCCACCACGCTGCCTAGTATGCAGAGGCGCGTGGTGTTGTAAACGCACTTGTCCTCGTTGTAGGTGAGGTTGAGTTTTTGTGCGGTTTTCAGGAACCTCTCGAGGTTCGAGTCGTGATCCTGCTGGTTGTGACCGCAGATGGTGACGTTGTCGAGGTAGGGGAAGGTTGCCTGCAAGTGGTGGTCATCGACCATGCGGTCCATCTCCCTCTGGAAGACCGAGACCCCATTCGTCACCCCAAAGGGGACTCTGAGGAATTGGTGGAGGCGTCCGTTCGCCTCGAAGGCGGTGTACGGGCGGTCCTCTGGTCTGATAGGGAGCTGGTGGTACGCTGACTTGAGGTCGATGGTGGAGAACACCCGGTATTGGGCGATTTGGTTCACCATTTCTGATATGCGGGGTAGCGGGTAGGCGTCTAGTTGGGTGTACCTGTTGATCGTTTGGCTACAGTCGATCACCATCCATTTCTTCTCGCTACCCCTTACCACTACCACTTGGGCGCGCCACGGGCTGTTGCTGCGTTCAATAATGCGCTCTTTCAGGAGCCTGTCTACCTCGGTCGCGATAAACCGCCTGTCCTCCCAGCTGTACCTCCTGCTTTTGGTCACTATTGGCCGGCAGTTAGGGGTAAGGTTCACGAATAGCGAAGGCGGCTTTACCTTCAGGGTAGCCAGACCGCACACTGTGAGGGGCGGCTGGGACCCACCGTAATTGAGCGTGATGCTTTGGTGGTAGCACTGGAAATCCAGGCCCAAGATCACGCTCGCACATAGATTCTTCATGATTAGTACTTTAAAATTATCGTATACAGTTCCGTTAACAGACAATTGTACTGTGCAGTAACCCATAATGGTCGATGTCTGGGTTTTATCAGCCATAGAGATGGTACCCCGAATAGGGACCACCTTTTGGGAGAGTTGTTGTGCCAGTTCAGGGTGGATAAAACTCTCCGTGCTTCCACTGTCAATTAAACATTTAACCCCGCACCCGTTTACCTCGATGTCCACCACTGATTTGGATAGCGGGTGCGGCCTGGTCTGGTGCACTGTGACCGATGCCACTGTAGGGCCCTGATCGAGACAAGATGGCGTCCACGCTGTCTGCTCACAAGATGGCAGACCCCACGAGGTCGGGCAAGATGGCGTCCAAGATGGCCGCTCCCACGGCGCACACGCGGCGGTGGCGGGTTTTCCGGCGGGGTTCCCTCTGCACACCTTCCCGAAGTGCCCCTTCTTACCGCACTTAAAGCAGGTGGTGCCTTTCGCCGGGCACAGGTTTCTGGTGTGCTTCGGCTGCCCGCAGAAGTAGCAGTTGGGTCCCCGACGCGTCGTGGCTGTCGTAGGGCTTCTGGGGGGAGAGCAGGGCCCCGACGGTGTCGGGCTGCCGGGCGGGGAAGATGCCTTCCAAGATGGCGGCGCCCTTGGTGCACATGTGGCGGCGTGGACGGCGCGGGCTGAAGAGTAGGTGTCCGAGTTTCTCTGGGCCACATCCAGGGATCGCGCTGTGTCCGCAGCCTGTTTCAGATCCAATCACATTTTTTCCAGCAGTCTCTGCCGGATGTAAGTGGAGCTGAGGCCTGTGATAAAGGCATCGCGAACAAGCTCGTCAGTGTACACTGCGGCTTTTACATCTTGACACTTGCAGTCTTTGCCAAGCGTTTTCAGGGTGCCTAGGAACTCCTCCACCGATTCCCCAGGTCGCTGTGCGCGAGTAGCGAGCAGATGCCTAGCATACACCTCATTCGTAGGCTGCTGGTAATGCGCCTTTAAGATGTCGCAGGCAGCCAGGTACGTGTCGGCATCTTGGATGAGGGGGTAAACCCGGTGGCTTACCCAATTCCGCAGAATTCCGAGTTTCATACTCGCAGCGTCCGTAGCGTCTTTGACGGCTGCGGAATTGTCCAGGAAGAATTCCATACACATAAACCAATGTCCGAAGCGTGCCGATGCGTCCGAAGCATGCTGGTCCAAATCCAAACGTTCGGGTTTCAAGAGTTGATCCATTGTGTTGAAAATTAAGTCAATAAAATTGATGTGCCTCAATAAATCCGAGACTCGATGTTAGCGAAACAAAACAAGGCTTTTATTGAATTAGAAGGTAACACACAGAGGAGAGGTATCTTCCATCCAGAGGTCTGCCGTACTGGATGTGATGCAGGCTGGGCCAGCTTACATAGGGGCCAGGTATGGGCGGAGCCCTACACACAGTACAATACAATGGTGAGGAAACGGAACTGAGGTAAGGGAAATGAAACTGAAACCAACCACAGTCACAGGCAGAGAATACCAATGAGTGATGAATGGAATATTTCATCACATTTCCCTCTCTCTCTCTCTCCTTCCCTCTCTCTCTCTCTCTCCTTCCCTCTCTGTCTCTCTCTCTCTCTCCTGCCCTCTCTCTCTCTCCTTCCCTCTCTCTCTCTCTCTCTCTCTGTTTCTCTCTCCTTCCCTCTCTCTTTCTGTTTCTCTCTCCTTCCCTCTCTCTCTCTCTCCTTCCCTCTCTCTCTCTCTCTCTCTCTCTCCTTCCCTCTCTCTCTCCTTCCCTCTCTCTCTCTGTCTCCCTCTCCTAACGGGGCGATACCAAATTTCTAGCCCCCTCCCTCGCTCTCCCCCCAATCTCTCTCTCTCTCCCCGTCTCTTTATCTCTCTCTCTGTCTCCCAGTCTCTCTCTCTCTCTGTCTCCCAGTCTCTCTATCTCTTCCCCCAGTCTCTCACTCTCTCTTACCCAGTTTCTCTCTCTCTCCCCGTCTCTCTCTCTCTCCCCCCTCAGTCTCTCTCTCTCTCTCTCTCTATCCCCCAGTCTCTCTCTCTCCCCCAGTCTGCCAGTCTCTCTCCTCCAGACTCTCCCTCCTCCAGTCTCTCTCTCCCAGTCTCTCTCTCTCCGTCTCTCTCTCTCCTCCGTCTCTCCCTCCTCCAGTCTCTCTCTCTCTCCCCCAATCTCTCTCTCGCTCCCTGTCTCTCTAGCTCTCTCTCTGTCTCCCAGTCTCTCTATCTCTTTCTCTCCCCAGTCTCTCTCTCTCCCTTCCCCCGTCTCTCTCTCCCCCAGTCTCTCTCTCTCTCTCCCCCATCTCTCTCCCCCAGTCTCTCTCTCTCTCTCCCCCAGTCTCTCTCTCTCTCCCCAGTCTCTCTCCTCTCTCCCCCCCAGTCTCTCTACTCTCTCTCTCTCCCGTCTCACTCTCTCCCCCAAGTCTCTCTCTCTCCCCCTGAGTCGCTCTCTCTCTCCCCCCTCAGTCTCTCTCTCTCTATCTCCCCAGTCTCTCTCTCTCTCTCTCCCCGTCTCTCTCTCTCCCCCCTCAGTCGCTCTCTCTCCCCCCAGTTTCTCTCTCTCTCTCCCAGTCTCTCTCTCTCCCCCGTCTCTCTCTCTCCCCCCAGTCTCTCTCTCCCCCCAGTCTCTCTCTCCCCCCAGTCTCTCTCTCCCCCCAGTCTCTCTCTCTCCCCTCCAGTCTCTCTCTCCCCCCAGTCTCTCTCTCTCTCCCCCCAGTCTCTCTCTCCCCCCAGTCTCTCTCTCCCCCCAGTCTCTCTCTCTCTCCCCCCAGTCTCTCTCTCTCCCCTCCAGTCTCTCTCTCCCCCCAGTCTCTCTCTCTCTCCCCTCCAGTCTCTCTCTCCCCCCAGTCTCTCTCTCCCCCCAGTCTCTCTCTCTCCCCCACTCTCTCCCTCTCCCTCCACTCTCTCCCTCTCCCCCCAAGTCTCTCTCTCTCCCCTCAGTCTCTCTCTCTCTCTCCCCCCCACCCCCCGGTCTCTCTCTCTCCCTCCCAGTCTCTCTCTCGCTCTCTCTCTCTCTCTCTCTTTCTCTCCCCCCAGTCTCTCTCTCTCTCTCTCTCCCCCACTCAAATTCAAATTCAAATTCCTTTATTGGCATGATAAGGTACATCTTATGTTGCCAAAGCATCGAAAAACATTTATGGTTGAACACATAAACGCAGATCTATTCATACAGTGTATAAACAGATATATCCCTGAGTGTATAAATATACATTCGTATAATTTGTATATACTCTTTTCTTAGATTTAATGGTTGTCCCTCTGTTTATGGCAAGCTGTAACATAGTGTCTCCCTCTCTCCCTCCACTCTCTCCCTCTCGCCCCAAGTCTCTCTCTCTCTCTCTCCCCCCATCTCTCTCTCTCTCTCCCCATCTCTCTCTCTCTCCCCTCAGTCTCTCTCTCTCTCCCCCCCCACCTCCCCGGTCTCTCTCTCTCCCCCCCAGTCTCTCTCTCTCTCTCTCTATCTCCCCAGTCTCTCTCTCTCTCCCCAGTCTCTCTCTCCCTTCCCCCATCTCTCTCTCTCTCTCCCCCAGTCTCTCTCTCTCTCTCCCCGTCTCTCTCTCTCTCCCCCTCAGTCTCTCTCTCTCTCCCCATTCTCTCTCCTTACTCCCCCCAGTCTCTCTACTCTTTCTCTCTCTCTCCCCGTCTCTCTCTCTCTCCCCAGTCTCTCCCTCTCCCCCTCAGTCGCTCTCTCTCTCCCCCTCAGTCTCTCTCTCTCTATCTCCCCAGTCTCTCTCTCTCCCCCAGTCTCTCCCTCTCTCCCCCCTCAGTCGCTCTCTCTCTCCCCCTCAGTCTCTCTCTCTCTCCCCCTCAGTCTCTCTCTCTCTCTCTATCTCCCCATTCTCTCTCTCTCTCCCCAATCTCTCTCCTCTCTCTCCCCCCAGTCTCACTACTCTTTCTCTCTCTCTCCCCGTCTCTCTCTCTCTCCCCCAGTCTCTCTCTCTCCCCCTCAGTCACTCTCTCTCTCCCCCTCAGTCTCTCTATCTCTATCTCCCCAGTCTCTCTCTCTCTCTCCCCCAGAGTCTCCCTCTCTCTCTCTCCCCATCTCTCTCTCTCTCTCCCCCCTCAGTCTCTCTCTCTCTCTCTCCCCCCTGGTCTCTCTCTCTCTCTCCCCCAGTCTCTCTCTCCCCAGTCTCTCTCTCCCCAGTCTCCCTCCCCTCAGCCTCTCTACTCTCTCTCTCTCCCGTCTCTCTCTCTCTACCCCAGTCTCCCTCTCTCCCCCTCAGTCGCTCTCTCTCCCCCCCCCAGTCTCTCTCTCTAGCTCCCCAGTCTCTCTCTCTCTCTCTCTCTATCTCCCCGTCTCTCTCTCTCTCCCTCTCTCCCCCAGTCTCTCTACTCTTTCAATTTTCAATTCAATTCAATTCAAATCACTTTATTGGCATGACAAGGTACATCTTATGTTGCCAAAGCATCGAAAAACATTCATGGTTGTACACAAAAATACAGATCTATCCATACAGTGTACAAACAGATATATATCCCTGAGTGTATAAATATACATTCATATAATTTGTATATACTCTTTTCTTATATTTAGTGGTTGTCCCTCTGTTTATGGCAAGCTGTAACGTAGTGTGCCGCTAAGGTTACACAATTTCTCTCTTCCCCTAGTAGGTATGGGAGTTTTTGGTCGTCATTCAAATTTCTGAATTCCGGGCATATTTTTGTGAATTTTGGGTAGAAATTCTCCCTTATGCCCTGATATTTTCTACAAGCTGTGAGGAAGTGCATTTCTGTCTCCACCACTCCCTGACTGCAGTGAGAGCATATCCTGTCCTCTCTTGGTAGCCGGGTCTGCCTGTGTCTACCTTTTTCGATCGCCAGGCTATGTTCACTAAGTCTGTACATTGTCAAGGTTTTTCTCAGTGTGCTATCCTTTACCCTGGTCAGGTAATCAGCCATGTTGTATTGTTTGTTTAGGGCCAAGTAGCATTTGAGTTTGCTTTGGGTTTTTGTTGTTTCTGCCCAATGTGACAGATATTTTTCCTTTTGCTTAGCGACGATTGTGTTGGGTCGAATTCTTTGTGTTACGCTGTCACTGTCCTGGGGCTGGTTATTGTTAGTCGTGTTAGTAGTTACTTCACTGAGTCCCAGGACTAGTTGACTGAGGGTATTCTTCTTTATGGTCCTCTCTTGGCATTTCAGGGCTTCGTAATGATAGCATTGGGGGTTGCTCATTTCTAGGTGTTTCCAAAATTTGGTGGCTCTTTTTTAGATAGTGATTATTAATGGATATTGGCCTAGTTCTGCCCTGCATGCATTGTTTACGGTTTTCCTTTGAGTCCGGAGGATACTTTTACAGAATTCTGCATGTAGGATCTCAATTGGATGTTTGTCCCATTTTGCAAATTCTTGTTGTGTTAGCGGTCCCCACACCTCACTGCCATAGAGTGCAATTGGTTCAATTACTGATTTGAAAATTTTGAGCCAAATGCTAATTGGAATTTCTATTTGGATTGATTTTTTTATGGCATAGAAAGCCCTTCTTGCTTTCTCTTTCAGTTCATTCACAGCCAGATGAAAATTTCCCGTAGAACTGATTTTTAAGCCCAAGTATGTGTAGTTAGTGGTTTGATCAATTTTGGTTGTTCCTAGTGTGAAATTTATTTTGGGTCCCTGATGTCTGGATCTTTGCTGGAACACAAGGACTTTGGTTTTTTGGGGATTTATTGTCAGGGCCCAGGTCTGGCAGAACGACTCCAGCAGATCCAGGTTCTGCTGTAGACCCTCCTTAGTTGGTGACAGCAGAACCAGGTCATCTGCATAGAGGAGGAATTTAACCTTGGATTCATATAGGGTGAGGCCAGGTGCTGTAGATTGTTCAAGTAGTTTTGCCAATTCATTTATGTAAATATTAAAGAGTGTCGGTGAGATGGGTGAGCCCTGCGTCACCCCCCGCCCCTGTGGGAAGTATTTTGTTTGTTTGTCTCCAATTTTAACTGCACATTTGTTGTTTGTATACATTGATTTAATTACATCATATGTTTTTCCCCCTACCCCGCTTTCAATAAATTTCAGGAATAAACCATCGTGCCAGATGGAATCGAAAGCCTTCTGGAAATCTATAAAGCATGCGTAGATTTTGCTTTTGTTTTGATGAACGTGTTTGTCAATTAGGGTCTGTAGGGTGAAGATATTATCTGATGTTCTATAGTTTGGCAGGAATCCAATTTGGCTTTTACTCAAGACATTGTGCTCCTCAAGGAAGTTTATAAGTCTTTTGTTTATGATACTACAGAATACCTTCCCCAGGTTACTGTTTACACAGATGCCTCGATAGTTATTTGGGTCGACTTTGTCCCCACTTTTGTATATGGGCGTTATGAGTCCTTTGTTCCAGATATCAGGGAAGTAACCGACACTCAGAACCAAGTTGAAGAGTTTTAGGATAGCCAGTTTCATTTTATCGTCTGTGTGTTTAATCATCTCGCTTAGTATGCCGTCTGCACTGCAAGCTTTTCCTGGTCGCAGGTTCTTGAGTTTTTCAACTAGTTCTTTTTCTGTTATTATGGAGTCTAGCGGGTTTTGGTTATCTTTTATGGCCATTTCGAGCTTTTCCAATTTTTTGCATATTTGGTGTTGCTCTGGCGTTAGTGTGTTTTTCTGGTATAATTTTTCAAAGTGGTTTTCCCATGTGTCTCCATTTTGAATGGTCAATTCGTCATGTTGTTTTTTGTGTAATGTATTCCAGTTGTCCCAGAAACAATTGGAATCAATGGATTCCTCAATGGAGCTGAGTGTATTCTTAATATACTGCTCTTTTTTGGTTCTGAGTGTGTTTCTGTATTGTGTTAGTGTCTGACAATAAGTAAGGCGTAATTCCTCATTTTCCGGCTGTCTGTGTTTTTGGTTTGATATTTTTCTAAGTTTTTTCCTCATGGTATGGCAATCTGGGTCAAACCATTTTTCATAGTTTTTTGTTTTGGGTTTGTTCTTGTGAGCTTTCAAGTTTGACCTTGTTGCCAAATTATCAAAAATACTGTTTAGGTTATTCACTGCCTGGTTTACGCCTTCTTTATTGTGAGTGTATATGTTATCCAGAAAGGTGTCCAATAGAGCTTGAGTTGATTCATTGCTAATTGCTTTCTGGTATTTTTCCGTGCTGTTTTTGGCCCATCTGTACAATTTTTTGGTGTTGTACAGCTTACTGGGTTGTGTTTCTGTGTTGGTTGTTTCTGTCTTTTTAAGATACATAGTAATTTGACTGTGGTCTGACAGTGTTGTTTGTGGTTTGACTGTGAATGCTCTGAAAGAGGATTGGTCCAAATCCGTAATCATATAGTCTACAGTGCTACAGCCAAGAGGTGAGCAATAGGTCGATCTTCCTAGGAGGCCTCCCATGAACCTACCATTGACAATGTACAGACCCAGGCTTCGACAGAGCTGCAGGAGCTGTTTTCCATTGGTATTTGTCTGCTTGTCGCAGTTATGCCTGTATGGAAGGGAAGGGATATCGAAGTGGTTATTCCCGAATATGTAGTTGTTTCCCTGATTATTGGTGAAGTCTGGTTCTTCGCCAGTTCTTGAATTGAGGTCACCACAGATCAACACATTCCCCTGTGCCTGGAATTGGATAATCTCCCTCTCAATGTTGGAGAAGGTGTCTTCTTTAAAGTACGGGGATTCCATTGGGGGGATATAGAGTGCGCAAATGAAAACATCTTGGGTGTTAGAGATAATCCCCCTCTCAATTTTGAGCCACATGTGGTTTTCGCCCTTTTTTATAAATTTGATGCAATTCTTAAGCTCTGTTTTAAACCAAATCAGTATGCCTCCGGAGTCTCTGCCTTGGGTTACTCCTGGCAATTTATTGGAGGGGACCACCAGCTCTGTGTACCCTTGGGGACAGCCAGTGTGTCCTTTTCCTCTATACCAAGTTTCCTGTAAAATGATAATAACCAGATCTTTAGTTTCATCTATGAACTCTGGGGTCCTACTCTTCACGTCGAGCACCGAAGAGCGTAGACCTTGGATATTCCAGGTCGAAATATATAAGGATTTCATGTTAAGTTTGATCTTTTACTATGATAGGTTAAAGAATGATATTTGTTTGTCGTGTCTAAATGGGGGAAAAAAATCATCTCAATTGTCTATAAATACTAATAATACTTGGTTACAATTCTTTCTAGTAATTAGTCCTTGTTTTTTTTGTTTTTTTCTGATCCATAAGGCGGAAGTAGATCTTGCTGCACGTCTGCTTAGTGTCTCTTAATGGATTGTCTCTGCCTGAGGTATTGCGTACGCCCTGTGCATCTCTCCCTCTGTCTGGCTGGGAGCGGACCTGTTCCCCTGTATGACAGGAGTGGTGCAGGTCTGATATTGTTGTTGTGCATGGGGATCCTCTCTGGTCCCGGTTGGTGTGGTGATGGTCTCTGTCGTAGTCCTGGTATATACCCCACTGATCTCTGGTGGTCGGGGGGGGGGCGGTCCTCCTGGAGTCTGGGTATGGACCCGATTAAAAGCGACGTCCTTCAGGGCTTTAGCAAAGATCAGTATTCGTTTCCTGTGGATGTGGACGCGGTCGTGAAGACATTCCATATCGAGGGTGGGGTGTTGGGCCAGGTGCACGTTGTGTTTTAATTCACAGTCTCTTGCTATGCTGGCATTTATCTCATGAATTGTGTTGTTGTTAAAGTCTGTTCTCGGCCATATTGTGGAAACAGTGATTCTAGTGTTTGGGAATGTATTGCTTGCCTTCTCAATCATTGCTCTGAGTGATGTTGCTACCCCTTTCTGCTGGGCCTTTAGGTCATTTCTGCCCGTGTGTATTATTATGTGTTGGGGGGAGCCTAATCGGGTTTTGGTCAGCCATTCCAAGGCTCTGCCTGTTGTTGGGCACCGGATCTTTTTTACTATATGTCTAGGGAAGAGCTTTTTCTCCCATAGAAATTTCCCATTTGAGTCTATGAGTATTACGATGTCGGCCTTGTTGGTGTTTACTGTCTGGTGGCTTTCGCCTGGACTCATAGGGTGTGTGTTGGACTGGGGTGGTCGTGTCTGGTGTGTGCGCTCCTTTTGTGAGCGGCTCGCTTGTGGTTCCACGGTGATGGGGGAAGACTGAGCTTCAGTATGCTGGTCGGTCTGTGTGGCACCCCTTTTATTGTGTGTCTGCTGCTGTTGTTCAGTGTGGGAGTGCAGCTGTTCAGTTGGGCTCTGTATTGTCCTATCTCTAGCCTCTGGCTGCTGGTCTAATGGTGCTATCTCTCCTCTATGGCTCTCTTTGTTTTCCTGCAGCTCTTTCACCTGATTCCCAAGTTGCTTCAGCTCTCTCCTGTATCCCTCCCTCTCTTGCTTTTGTTCGTGTTTCAGTTTAAGGACCTCCTCTCTAAGTTTAACCAGCTCTGTCTCTAACTGGTTAAATTTATCCTTTAGTTGTATCTGGCTGTGTGATCCCGGGGTATGTATCTGGTCGGCGCTGGAGGGCTCACTCACTTCCTGGCTAGGCTGCTCTTCTCTTGGTGAGCTGGAAGTGGTAGGGGGAGTATGTGTGGCTTCCTCCCTGGTAATTACGCTGGGGTTAGTCAGCTGTATCATGTGGCTGTGGGGCCCCAGGGTGAGTGTCTGGTTAGAACTGTGTGGCTCGTTCACCTCTCTCCCCGTCTCTCTCTCTCCCCCCAGTCTCTCTCTCTCCTTCCCTCTTTGTCTCTGTCTGTCTCTCTCTCTCTCCTTTCCTCTCTCTCTCTCCTTTCCTCTCTCTCTCTCCTTCCCTCTCTCTCTCTCTCCCCTTCCCTCTCTCCTCTGTCTCTCTCTCCTTCCCTCTCTCTGTCTCTCTCTCCTTCCCTCTCCAAACGGGGTGATACCGAATTTCTAGCCCTTTCCCTCTCTCTCCCCCCAATCTCTCTCTCTCTCTCCCCGTCTCAATTTTCAATTCAATTCAAATCGCTTTATTGGCATGACAAGGTACATCTTATGTTGCCAAAGCATCGAAAAACATTCATGGTTGAACACAAAAAATACAGATCTATCCATACAGTGTATAAACAGATATATCCCTGAGTGTATAAATATACATTCATATAATTTGTATATACTCTTTTCTTATATTTAGTGGTTGTCCCTCTGTTTATGGCAAGCTGTAACATAGTGTGCCGCTAAGGTTACACAATTTCTCTCTTCCCCTAGTAGGTATGGGAGTTTTTGGTCGTCATTCAAATTTCTGAATTCTGGGCATACTTTTGTGAATTTTGGGTAGAAATTCTCCCTTATGCCCTGATATTTTCTACAAGCTGTGAGGAAGTGCATCTCTGTCTCCACCACTCCCTGACTCTCCCCCAGTCTCTCTCTCTCTCCCCCTCAGAGTGAGAGAGAGAGAGTAGAGAGACTGGGGGGAGAGAGAGGAGAGAGACTGGGAAGAGAGAGAGGAGAGAGACTGGGGAGAGAGAGAGAGAATGGGGAGATAGAGTGAGAGAGAGAGAGAGAGAGAGAGAGAGAGAGACTATCTCTCCATTCTCTCTCTCTCTCCCCAGTCTCTCTCCTCTCTCTCCCCCCAGTCTCTCTACTCTCTCTCTCTCTCCCCCGTCTCTCTCTTTCTCCCCCAGTCTCTCTCTCTCCCCCTCAGAGTTGGGGTCACTCGGGCCGGGCCTCACAACCGCTCGGCCCGAGACACAGAACGGGGGAGCGGCAGCAGCCGGCCGTAAACCGCGCGGCCCTGTAAACTGCCGTTTTACAAAAAAGCCTTGGCAACGCCAGGCCCCCCCAGCTAGTTTATAATAAAAGGACTAGCAGAGCTTCAACATAAACTTACACTTATATCACACCTTTAATGTAATAAGATGTCCCAATGTGCTTCACATAGAGATGTTAAAGCATGGAAAGCTTTGTCACAGGAAGTAGTCGTAGTTGAGACATAGCGCTGGATTTTCTTTGAGGAGGCGGGACTACAACTTTTGGGGTTGTAGCCCTGCCTCCATCGAGTTGTAGCCAACCCATGTGATTTTGACTTGATTGACCTTGCTGAGCCCGCCCAGCGGGCTCAGCAGGCCAATTAAGGGACACCCGGCAACAGGTGATGTCACAGATTGATATTTCATCTGTCAAGACCTTTTGACAGATGAAATATCAGCGTTTCACAGCTGTTTGAAGCTGTCAAACACTGACAATCTATACTCCAAGTTAATTCCTTCCTCTCAGGATGATTTAGAGATCTCTCCGGAACAGAAAGCTGAATGCTGCAACTTTTGACAGATCGCGGCCATTCTGCTTTCTGTGCCGGTGAGATGAGGGACTCCCGAGACCTGAAGGAAGGAAGGCTGTAAAGGTAAGTAAAACTTCTTTCAACAATTTAAACACACCAAACACACTTACCTCTGCACTCATGCACCCATCACTCACCTGAACACCGGACATCTTGACCTCTCCAAGCCCTTCAGCCTGACGGCCCGCCTCGCTAACTTGGCGTGGTTTGGAGCCGTCGGGAATCCCACACTTCAAGAATAAAAATCGGGATTAGGCTAAAAACTGCCTGGTAACTACCTGTTAACAGGCAGTTAATTGGCACTAATCCCCTTCCCGCCTCAGGGAGGCGGGTCCCAGTGCGGGTCGGGTACCCGCCTCCTTTGAAACTGGCATGGAGGCGGGTTGGGGGCGGGATGGGTTCGTGCCCCCCAATTTCGGGATTTTAACCCACCACACGCCTCCAATCCCGCCTCCATGGCCCAATGAAAATCCTGCCTTTGTATTTTTTAAGGGAAGAATAGATAAACTTTTGAAGTAGAGGATGATACTGGCTATGGTGAGAGAGCAGGGCAGTGGGATTAGTTTGGAATTTCTCTAGCAAGGAAATGGCATAGAAAAAGTGGATTGATTGGCCTCTTTCTGTGCTGTAAACCTTTGGTTCTATTGCTCCAGTGCCTGTAGTAGGCACTCTACTTAATAATAATCTACTTGATGGTGATAAGTCCTCCTTGTACAGCCTCTCCTCTGCTCCTAGTCCTTTTTGATACTCCTCTGTCATATCCAGCTGATCTACCCTTGCACCTGTGTGGAATCAAACAGCTAAGTAACCCCTTAATGATTGCTCTGCATTGGACCTCTACCAACACTCTCCTTTGCCTTAATTCCATTTTTATAGTGGGTGTTATTAATGCAATATGGGCTTGTAGGCAAGCATGAGTGCATATGCACATTCACCTTTTAATTGGTTCTTAACCAGCTCTTAACAAGCCCAAATAAAACATAACTGCCAAGTTTGTGCATTAATGTGCATTAAACCAGATTATTCCTGGAGAACTTTTAGGAATGTGAGGAAAAATTAGTAAATGCTCCAGTCTGCTAACACAAAACACTACATATTAATCGATAGAGGAAACTTATCCTCTTGATCTCTTTCCAGAATGATCCTACACCCACCCAATGGGGTAGTTCGGCCCGACAGCCTGCCTCTCTTCCGTGGCCACGTTTGCGCCCGGGTGGCCCTGGAGATGGAGCATGTGGTATCCGCCGGCACACTCGAGGCATTCCGCGACCAGTGGGCACCACAGGGACTAGAGTGCATCATCACCCCCAGCAACCAAATTTTAATTTATGTTGTTAAGTTTTCTTTAATTTTTTTTGCGTTACAGTTTATTTGTTGTTGTGTGCACCAAAAAGAGTACACCCACCCAATTGACATCATTGTTCACATGTTCGATGAATTGACTGATTTATCACAAGATTGAATTTAAAAATGTATATTTTTTGTACTCATCTAAGTAAGTGATGGGAAATGGCATATTGGGCATCCTATGCTGGCATCAAGTGCTATCCCAAGTCGGGTACCGTGACTGAAAGGCAGGTTCATATTTATTAAACACTTGACAAATTGCTTAACCAATGGAAAAGATTAAAAGGGAACAAATCCAGCTGTTTTGGGGAGGGAATGTGAGAATTTTGTCAATAGGTGTCAGATGTGCTGGAAAACCTAGGTTGCTGTTAGATCTGATCTGGACCCTGTTCTTAACCACAACCCATGCTCAAGATGTCAGACACGGCTCCTGCTCTCAGAACCTAACTCCAGTATTTGTCCTCAATGTCACTGTAAGATATAGAAACAGAAAAATAGGAGCAGGAGTAGGCCATTTGGCCCTTCGAGCCTGCTCCGCCATTCAATATGATCATGGTTGACCCTCTATCTCAATAGCATATTTCCGCTCTCTCCCTATACCCCTTGATGCCTTTTGTGTCTAGAAATATAGAGTAATAGTATAGTAAACGTTCCTTTGGCTTGTGCTTCAGCCGTTAGACCCAACCTGGCCCAGCTTAACTGCCAGTGAATATTAAGGCCTAGAAATTCGGTGGGGTTAGCGCCCAATTAGAGGCGTTAGAGGGCCTTGCGCCGGAATTATAGCCGCGATCGAAATTGCGTTGGGCCCTACCATCGGCGTTAGCCGGTAGCGCTGCGCCGGCACCGATGACGTCATCGGTGTGCGCAGCATCCCGGTTGCCGTGGTAACGCGGCCGGACGCCCAAATTCAGTTGCGGCCGCCTCGCCCGTGGCAGCCGCAACCAACGATTGTTCAACGGGATGTTGCAGCACGTAGCGCCGGCGCATTAAGGTAGAGCGGCGGCCGGCCCCTTTCCCGGCGGCCGCCTGCCCGCACCTCCCTCCCCGGACTCCTCCACCACCCCCCCGCGGCACTGATGTGTGTGGCCCGCGAGCCCGGCACTTCTCCGAGGTGCCGGGCTCATTTGTCGGGCGAATTGACCGGTCAGCGGTCGGCTGCAGGCAGCTCCTCCTTAACAGAAGGAGGAGGCCTGCAGTACCCCAGCCTGCCGCACCGCATCGGGTGCCGCAGCGGGGGATTAGCGCCGCAAACCCGCATTCAGCACCCATAGCGAGGCGCTGAAACCCTCCATTAGCGCCCGCAGCCGTCTGGGCGCGGGGCAGCTGAATTTTTGGCGGGCGCAGCGGCAATTATCGCGGGCGCAAAATTTCGGGCGCAAAAGCCCTGGCGGAGGCAAACCTAATTTCTAGGCCTAAGTATGTGAGATACTGCAAGTTTTCTAATTGAAGTGCAAACATCCACTCTCAGTAAAGTAAATCATATATTTGTCAAACCTGTGCACAGCTCAGTCACACAATAAATCAACTGATTTATTTCCTCAATTATCATTACCTGCTTTTACAAAATGTTGTACAATGTTATTGGCTCACATAAAATCATGCTGCTTAATAACTATTGTAATATAATAGAACTGTTCATGCCTAAACTGTAGCCTCCTCGCTCATTAATTTTATGGCAGCCAATCCCTTCTTTTCATTCACAAGAATTGAACAAAATTGCTTACTGTGCCAAATGTGTCTCAACTGTCCAACTTAAGAGAGGCTGATTTAAAGTTATACATAGAAATACTTATAAGTCACAACACGGAAACAGGCCATTCAGCCCAACCAATCCATGTCGGCAGTTGCGCTTCATGCTAGGAAGTAGTTGTAATCAGATTTACCCAGCTTCTCCCATATTCCTTCAACCTATTTTCCTTCATCTACCTATCCAATTTAATCTTGAATATTGGCTTGGTTTCTGCCTCAGGGATGAGGGAATACAGTTACGTGGATAGACTAGAGAAGCTGGGGTTGCTCTCCTTGGAGCAGAGAAGGCTAAGGGGAGATTTAATAGAGGTGTTTAAAATCATGAAGGATTTATATAGAGTAAATAAAGAGAAACTGTTTCCAATGGCTGAAGGGTCGATAATGAGAGGGCACAGATTTAAGGCGATTGGCAAAAGAACCAGAGGCGACCTGAGGAAAAACGTTTTAATGCAACAAGTGGTTAGGATTTGGAATGCACTGTCTGATAGGGCGGTGGATACAGATTCAATAATAGCCTTCAAAAGGCAATTGGATAAATACTTGAAGGAGGAAACAATTGCAGGGATATGGGGAAAGAGCCGGGGGAGTGGGACTAACTGGAATGCTCTTCGAAAGAGCCGGTGCAGACTCAATGGGCCGGTTGGCCTACTTCTGTGCTGTACTATTCTATGATTCAGGGCCCGATTTTCCCGCAGGTGCGGGGAATTGTCAGGTTCCCCAAATGTCGGGTTCTGACACGAATCTAAATGGGTCTGCTAGCTGGACGCAATTTTCCCTCAATTGGCCAATTAATTTCCAGCGTGTGGGCACCCTTGCTAATTGTCCATTTACAGTCAGAAAGCCCCACAATATGATGTCATCATTCATGGTGCTTTTAAAGTCTCCAGCAAGCTTTTCAACCTCTGCAGGCTTCCCAACCAGTCGTACAGAATGGCAGAGGAGCCTGCACCAGCTGTTGTCAGCGGCAGAGCCCGAGCTGCCACCAAATTTGATGAGACCTCATTGCAGATGTCAGCAAGCTGGTCAAATAGGTAGAAATGCGCAGGCATGGGCCACTGTCCATGGTCAGTTCAGAAGCAGCAAGGCTACAGTGTTTGATGTACCAGGCTACGCAAATCTGGCCAGGATGAGTGCATTCCTTGCATTCCGCCCAGCAATGTTCTCGCGCACTGGTGCCGCTGGTTGACGGACCTTTGCAGGATGCTCATTTCCATCGTCCTCCTCCTCCTCCTCCTCAGCATCATCCTCATCCGAGGCGGCTCTGTGAGGAACCTCTTGGTCTTGCGGAATCGGCAAGCCACGACGCTGTGTCATGTTGTGAAGCACACAGCATACCACAATGATTTTGGAGAGCCTGGCTGCTGAGTACTGTAGGGCTCCACCTGATCTATCGAGGCATCTGAAGTGTATCTTTAGCAATCCAATGGCTTGCTCAATAATGCATCTGGTGGAAATGTGGCTGGAGTTGTAGCGCTCCTCAGCTTCGTTGGCTGGTCTCCTCAATGGCGTCATTAGCCAAGACCACAGGGGATATCCCTTGTCTCCAAGTAGCCATCCCTGAAGTTCGTTTGGTGGACTGAATAGTGGAGGCACAGTAGACTGGCGCAGTATGAGGGAGTCATGGCAGCTGCCAGGGTACTTGGCACAAACATGCAAAATCACCTTCTTGTGGTCACACACCAGCTGAACGTTAAGGGAGTGGAAGCCCTTGCGGTTGACAAAAACTCCTGGATTGCGATGGGGTGCCCTAAGGGCCACATGTGTGCAGTCAATGATACCCTGCACCCTTGGAAAGTCTGCCAGCTGAGCTAATCCAAGCGCTCGTGCCCTCACACTTGCGCGATCCCTGGTGAAATGGATGTGATTGTGCGCGAGGGCAAAGAGGGCATCGGTGACCTGTTTGATGCAAGTGTGTGCGGCCGCCTGGGAGATGCCGCTGATCTCTGCTGCTGATCCCTGGAAGGAGCCTGAGGCATAAATGTTGAGTGCGGTGGTGACTTTGATGGCCACTGGTAAGGAGTGTGGACCTGGTGCTCTGGGCTCCAGGTCTTGCTGCAGCATTGCGCAGATGTCAGTCACTACCTCTCGCGAAAGTCGGAGCCGTCTTTGGCACTGCTGCTCAGTCATGTTGAGGTAGCTGACCCTGTGTCTGTAGACCCTGTTTGGGGGGTATCTCCTGCGCCGACGGCCTTCCATGCGCTGGCCTCTTCTGGCCTGTGCTGCCTCAGGTGGGTGAGCTGCAGCCTGTCGCTCCTGCTGGTGCTGCTGTTGCTGGTGCTGCTGTTGCTGGTGCTGCTGTTGTTGCTGGATCTGCTGCAGCCTCCTCTGCTGTTGGAGATCCTCTAATGCCAAGAAGGGAAGGAACAAAAGGCCTCCCATGCTTCTGGCAGATGCCTCCGTTGAGGAAGCGCTGACTGAGGGTGGCGAGAGGGGCTTCCCAGGAGCTCACACTGGAGAAGAGTGTGAGGCTCCAACCTTCCACAGCTGTGCCTAAGCCTGGAACAAGTTGCCCCAAGCCTGGAGCAACAAGGTCCTGCAGCCTACAAATGCTGTCTGATTAAATCTCTTCATTCCTGATTGACCTCCAGCTGAAAGTAAGCAAGCTGACATTGTTCACACCAGGTTCCATCAGCGGTGTTCCCACCAGGCGTGGTTTACGTGGGGAAAGGCTGAAAATTTCAAGGGCCCCTTAAAATTGGATTACAGATGCCAATTATTGCTGATTAGGCTCCCGACGACCAGTCCCGCCTGCCAGGGCAGGATAGATTTGGGTCGCGCTGAAACACCAGGGCGAAAGTCGGACGGGGCGGGGAATCGGGCGGGGGGGGGTCGCGACCCCTTATTTCTGTGATTTTCAACCCCCGCACGCCTGAAACCCCGCCTGACGGCTCCAGGAAAATCAGGGCCTATGATTCAACCACTAACCCTGGAAACAGGAGTGTGATGGAATACTCTCCACTTGCCTGGATGAGTGCAGCTCCAACAACACTCAAGAAGCTCGACACCATTCAGGATAAAGCAGCCCGCTTGATTGGCACTCCATCCACCACCTTCAACATTCACTCCCTCCACCACCGGCGCACTGTGGCTGCAGTGTGTACCATCTACAAGATGCACTGCAGCAACTCGCCAAAGCTCCTTCAACAGCACCTTCCAAACCTGCGACCTCTACCACTTAGAAGGACAAGGGCAGCAGATGCATGGGAACATCACCACCTACAAGTTCCCCTCCAAGCCACACACCATCCTGACTTGGACCTGTATCACCGTTCCTTCACTGTCGCTGGGCCAAAATCCTGGAACTCCCTTCCTAACAGCATTGTGGGTGTACCTACACCATATGGACTGCAGCGGTTCAAGAAGGCGGCTCACCGCCATCTTCTCAAGGGCAATTAGGGATGAGCACTAAATGCAGGCCTAGCCAGCGATGCCCACGTCCCATCAATGAATAAAAATAAAAAATTTTTTTAATGAATTCCACTTCCTCACAACGTTGTGTGTAAAAACATTTTCCCTGTCCTTTGTTCCAAATGTCTTACATTTGATCTTGTATCTACAGCCCGTCATTTTTGACCTCTCAACTACAGAAAACAATTTGCTTCTATCTACCCTGTCCCATTCTTCCATAATTTTAACCCTTCTATCATGTTACCCCATAACCTATGTTGTTCTAACAAAGAAGACAATTTTTCAAGTCTTTTTTCATAATTGTATTTTCTCATAGCAGGCAGCATCCTAATGAATTTATGTTGTACCCACTCTAAAGCCTCAATATCCTTCCTGAAACCCAATACGGCACACAGTGCTCTAACTAAGGTCTTGTTTCTACAGATTCATCATTACCTCCTGCCTTTTATAATCTCTATTTGTGCCTAGAATTTCATTAGTTATTTTTGCTCATCAACCTGAGGTGATGTCTCTAATATCCTGTGAACCTGTACAAACAGCACTGAGCCATTCAGAGTATAATTACTGCTGTTATTTTAGGTCAATTCATTAATGTTATTAATGAGGTATACGCTCTGACAGGGACGATTGGGTCTGATGGTAATGTTTGAATGTGATAGCAGCAGTGAGACAGAGAGTGGAAATGAGGGTCAGGTCTGAGAGCAGGGTTGAATCTGACAGTGGGAATATCAAACCTAAATTAGCCACAGTGTACTGATTGCTGGACAGCTTGACCTTTTATTCAAAAACTATTGCTCGCTCTGATTCGAAGTAAATATCTACCTTCATGATTTAATTCCCAGAAGAATGCAGAATGAGTTCCTCTCCATTACTCAGTAACAAGCAGCCAGCAGCCTTTAAGAGGGTTTATTTTCCTGCCTTTATCATTTGCCTTGCAGCATTTTACCCACGGGTAAGAAGTCTCAAAGTAGAGTGAATTTTGCTGTTGGTAGAATTTTGACAAAACCAATTCACATTCCTAATCAGTTTATTCACTTCTTGATCTCATTCTACTTTTCTCCAGGGGGAAATATACCCCCTACATTTTTCTGACACGCTTTACTCCCAGGGAAAACAAATTCCCATGTTCAAGTTGTGAGCAGATATAGACAGGTTTACATTTGGGTTTGAGTCAGAGCTAAATCCTTGTTCTGAGGAAGAGCAGGATACTTCCCAGCACAGTCGGCTTCAATGAGGGACAAACTGATTTGGTCCAGGATAAAGAATAATTGAAGAAATGTGGATGATTGTGGAAGTTCAGAAATGATTGGGACTTCTGCTATACTTATTATTTGAATACTTTACCTCATCAAATAATAACAAGTATCATATAATAACTTTAACATGTAAGCATCCCAAGTGCTTCACAAAAAGGCACAATGAAAACAGGTGCCAAGGAAGGGAGAGATTTGGAAAGATGGCCAAAGGCTAGGTTCAAGAGATAAGTTTTTAATTGTAGAAATGCAAGGTTGGAGAGGTTTAGGAAGAGTTTCAAAGAGAAGAAACAAGGCAGCTGAAGGTTCATAGGAAGCTAGATTCAAAGGAAGGGAAAGTTCAGTAGGTTGGAAGAGATTGCAGAAATAGGGTAGGCAAGGCTACAGCAGGATTCATAGATGACAACTAGTATTTAGAATCTAATAAATGGGGGGGGAGGACAGAGAGCCAGTGTAGGTCAGTGAGGATAGAGATAATGGGTGAGTAGGACTTAGTGTGGGATAAGATGCATGCTGCAGAGTTTTGGACAAGTTGAAGTTTATGGTGGGTGGAGATAGGAGAACAACAAGGAGAGCATTAGAGTAGTTGGGTCTGGAGGTCATAAAGATATGGATAGAGGTTTCAGCAGTAAAAGGATTGAGATGGGGTGAAGGTGAGCAATGTTGTAGAGTGGAATTAGAAGACTTGTTTATGGTTAGGATGTGCGGTTTAAAGCTCAGCTCAGGATCGAACAGAACATCAATTTGAGAACAGTCTAGTTGAGTCTGAAAGGTGGCTGGGGAAGGGGGTGGAGTCAGTGACAAGGGAGCAAATGGAGCTTGTGATGGATTTTGCGATGTTGCTGAAGACAATGGATTTGCTTTTCCTGCTGTCGAGTTAGAGGAAGTTGTGACTCATCCAGGACTTGATGTCAGACAAACAATCTGACAGCACAGAGGCAGTAAATGTGTTGAGGGAAGTGGTGGAGAGATAGAGCTGAATATCATCAGCATGCATGTGAAAGCTGATCCCATGCCTGTGAAAGATGTCACTAAAGAAAAGGAAGCACAAAGGATAGATCCTTAGCGGACTCTGGACTGACATTACAGGAGAGGGAAGAGAAGCATTTGCTGGGAGATTTGCAGGCCGTGATCCAAGAGGGCAGAAAAAATCAATCAATGGAACCATCAAAAGAGTTGTTAGATTGTTAATCACAACTGAACTGATTACTGTTTGCAAGTAAAGCATTCCTTGTACATCAGGAATAATCAGCAGAGAACAATCTAATATATTTGCCTCAGTATTCACACCATATTCAGAGCAGTTCAACAGTTTGACATTTATTTCCTGATTCTGATAAAATATTCTCAAAACTCCATGTGATGTGGCAAATATTGTCCGAGAACGTCAATGCCCCGAAAGAGGCCGTTCAGTCCACCACACATGTGCTGACTCTCTGAAAGAACTATCCACTTAGTCTTATTCCCTGACCCTTTCCCCAAGACCATTTAAACTTTTTCTACGTTATTTCCATCCTAGAATGGACTTGAGCCCACCATCCCTGGCTTAAGAGGACACTGGAGCTAACTTCACATTACAAGTGAAGTGCTGATGAATGGTGATGTAATTGCTTACAATATCAGATCACTTTCACCGAGACAAAAGGAATTAGTGAGAATTATGTATGTAGGCAAGTCTGAGACCAAGTTAATAAATGAATTACTATTTAAAATTTTGATAAAGTGATGAACATTATGGGGGAGAAATTCGGTGGAGCCGCAAACAGGGCACCATGCTCGCCTGGGCGCCGGAATTAACACAGCGATCGGAGCAGTTGCGACCGCCGGAAATTCAGCTTGAACACCCCAAGAGGGAGACGGGGCGAGGCTCGAGGCGCTCCGCGTCCCTCTTAGGGCGATGAAACTGAATATCGCAGTGCAACGTGCCGCAGCACCACACGCTGCGGCACAGCGCGCTGCGGTACTGCAGGCCTTCCTCCCATTCTTAAGGGGGAGGGGCCTGCACCAGCGCAATCAGAGATCGCGAGTGCCGGCAAAAGAGCCCGGCACCGAGAAGTGCCGGGCTCTCGGAAAACAGCCGGCACTGGCGCGGGGGGAAGATCAGGAGGCCGGGGACGGAGGTGCTGGCAGGCAGCCGCCGGATAAAACGGCCGCCCCACACCTCCACCTTAATTTGCGCCACTGCCGCCACAGGTAGGCCCCGTGAACCGGGCGCAATTTGCGAAGGGCGCTACAGAGGCGGGCGCTACCGAATATTGAGGTCGGGGCGGTAGCGGGGCACTGCGCACACCGATGACGTCATCAGTGGCGGCGCAGCGCAACAGGCTAATGCTGCCATTAGCGCCCCAGCTAAATATCGCGGGAGGCGTGGCCAGTGGTGCTAATGCCACCGAGTGCCCTCTTTAGGCGCTAACTGGTGGCGCAGCCCACCGAATTTCTAGGCCTATATGACTTAAGTTGGAATAAAAACAGCTATTGTACTCATATTTACAGTGATTTTACTGAATTCTTATAAATGACTCAAGAAAAAGGACACTATGCCTTAATCATCATGGAAGCAGAATCTAAATATTTTTATTTCCCACCAACTTTTAACACTAAGAGAACATGTGAGCAGTCTCCTAGGAAAGATGAAACCAGCTGATAATTGATAGTTTAACAATTGGTACATTTCAGATTCTCAGAAATGTGGGCTGATCATTTCTCCTTGTTATTCAGTTCAGAAGATAATAACTGGAATGATCTCAGGGCAAAGGTCCATCAAGTTAATGAGAATGACTGAAAGGACTCTCATTATCATTTCCTTTGTCTGTTCTGGCAACAACATAGAAATTTATAATTAGAAACTGCGATAAGAAATCACATACCCACCCCAGTAATACTTGCACTACATGCACACAGGGTTATTGACTGTACTAAAGAAGAACTAGAATAATCAGAGTGCTGGTTCATGTGCTTAATCATCCTACACCAATCAGGAAATGAAGAGTGGCACCCACACAGCACCATAAACCAGAATAGGAAAACATCTTTGAAGGGCTGCAATTTTACTATAGATTCTGAAAATGAATTAAAATTCCACCAGATCTGAACACATCTATCTCTGTATTAAATAATTGAATGATATTGGAGTTAGCTTAACATGAAAGGATTTAGAATTTTGAATGAGTACTGCTCTCTAAATGATAGGGAGCCAGCTCTGCAATGTCTGCCATGGTGGTGGCAATTGGAGGATTTTCATTTTGTTTAAATGACATACTAATGTTGGTAACAGGGACAATGATAGAAAAGCCTCATTCAACTAATGGGATAATACTAGGGCAACATCATCATTGATAATATCTGAAGATATCAAAAGAAGTTAGCTGTGTTCTTGAAAGCAAACTGTTTTCAGGTATACCGATGGTGATTGATACTGGCAGGGATGACAGTGAGTTACACGACACAGACAAGGCTTAAACTTTAACTTAGGCTGGCATTTGTTATCCAGTCTTAACATCTTGTGACAGCATATGCTCTCTGTTTTAGTGTGTGTTGATATTTTCCATATGAACATCAGTAAGTGGTTCCAATTCTCTCATCTTTATCAGCTAGGTCTGGTCTGTCTGACACTTGATGGGATGTCATTGCTGAGCTTACTGGTGCTGTTACTTTCTCTAGGTTCATAGACCAGCATGAGCTGATCTGGCTGAAAATGTGAGGCAGCTACATATTTATCTTCTGACTGCCTAAAGTCAGACACACTTCAGCCACATCAGCAAAGGCAACCATTTAGGTAGCAAGCGGGAGCTCAGCAACAATTCTAGCCCTGACATTATTTTATCATCCTGCATTATAACTTTATTGATGACTCTGGGAAGAGGAAGAAAAGGAGTAAATTAAAGCTATATGGCTAAAATTACAAAGACTTTGTGATATCCGCCAATAAGGGACATAGATTTTGACAGCTTGGATATAATTAACTACCTTAACTACTGGCAGGCAACAGATCAAGATAAAGAACATTCTGTATGTTTAGAATCATCTCTTCCCCACACTGCACTCCAAGATAGTGGGTTTGACAGATAGAACTACAGAAGTAACAAGGATAAAAGGACTTCTTATCTCTAAAGTGTATATTGAAAATGCCACAGTAATCATTCTTTACACTTATTAAAACGAAGGAGCAAAGTTTCATCCCTGGAGAATTATTCACCGAGCACATCCATTCCTAACACACAGGCAGAACTTCAGCAGTGAAGAAGAAGCAAAGGTTGAGGTCAGGAAGGTCGGGAAAGAGAAATAGAAAAAAATAATGATCAAACCAGTGGTTATTTGTCGTTGTTTCAGATATTTCAAGCCTCTTTTTAAATCCCCATATATTCACTACTCACAACGGTGGAACCAACTAAGCAGAGCAGTTCTCAAATGTTTCACTGAATAGTAATTCAATAAACTGCTTTGTTTGATTAAATATGTATAGTTCTTGACAAAATGAAATGCAACATTTACATATATCAACATGCTTTTCATTCCATGCCCATGTACAAAAATAACTGTTGTACCACATTTAACAAAACCAATAAGTGTAAAGAATGATTACTTGTGGCATTTTCAATATACACTTTAGAGATAAGTCCTTTTATCCTTCTTACTTCTGTAGTTCATCTGTCAAACCCACTATCTTGAATTTCCAGAGGGGTTCTCCCAATTGTTCGCTATAACCTTGCTTAAAAATCCCTAGAAACCCTGGCATTTCCACAGATGTCCTGCCAAAGTTATGGCAGATGATCGGGAGAATTCCAACGGAAATTCAATCCCCAATGTTTTATAGTTTAAGCCTGTCTGCTAGCATTTTAACTTGCATTTCAAACAGTTATCTAAAGTATGAGCAATGAGCTATAATGGCAGTAAAGGAACAGGTCAGATAAAATAAATTAATTTGGTTCTTTCTCACCAGCTCCAGTGAGTGCAATTGTGGTTGAGGGATGATCCACTAATTAAGAGACTCAGAGAGGTGAGGGGGATAATCTTCAAGTTCACTGCCTGGGCAGTAACTTGGTGAAGCGGATCGTTCACCTGTTGTCAAACCCATCTGATATTTATCCCATTAATTTCATATTTTGAGAAATAAAATAGCTTGTCTGGATGTGCACAGAGTTTTATTTGTGTGACTGGTGAAGGACATATGCAGTAAAGAAGTCTGGTTTGCCTGGCAGGTAAGTAGGGTGGCCGGTGAATTATTGCAGGGGATGGAAATGATGAAGAGAAGACTGAAGGGTCCATTGAGACATTTGGAGAAAGTGTCCTGTATAACAAACTGCCAAATATCAAAGCTGCTTGTTCTAGTGTCTTCATATGCTCCTCAGTGACATCCTCAAACTAATCGTCAAAGTGCTCATGTCCAGCTGCTTCACATGGATGCCCCTTTGAATAGCAAGCTTATGTATAATCCAGCAGATCATGTTGATCCAGGAAACAGTGCCAGAAGGATGCCTCCAGGTCTATCAAACCATCAGAACCAGCATACCTATGATGTGATCAATAATGGATTTGATGGAGGCATGTACTTCATTATGTCTTTGCCCTGCTAGTGAGTAAGGATACCACAGAGAGGGCATAAGTTAAAGCAGAAACATATTTTCTTGATCTCCCAGTATCCAACCCTTGACTTGCTGGATATCAGCAAATAATGGTAACAAGGTCTGGTATAAAATGCATGCATCATAACCACTTCCAGTGCAAATGGTCACACGCATCACATTCAGGCATGGGAACATGTAGGGTTCTATCAGTGACATTTGAAAAATAAACCTAGGGCTTAGGCCTGTTGTTCCCGGGTGTCCATGGGGATAATGATACTCCTGTTTCCTCTGGCAAACAATACATCAATTCCCTGCATTATGCAGTGATGCACTGGAGACTGAGTGATGTCTCTACTGGACTTCTGCTTCTGGCAGCACCATGCCGAGCCTGGAGTAAAACTTCCATTCCCCCTGCAGCAACAACAACAATTTACATTTATATAGCACCTTTAACATGGTAAAACGCCCCCAAGTGCTTAAAAAGTGGATTTGATGATGTGCAATTGCAGCCCCGAGCATCCCTCGCAGAAGCAACTATCAAGTTGGCCGCGATGCCACCTTGCTGCTCTCCACTAAAAGAAACTGTTTCCAGAACATGTTTCACAACTCTGTCACTGCCTCTCTGGTGAATCAGAGTTTCCAAAAGCATTGCTCCTCTCTCTGATCCAGATCATTCGTTTTTATGGCTGATACATACAAATGATAAAGTAACAGCAACTAGGAGCCTTTGTCCTGTAATGGTGCCAAACTTCCTGACACCAAAAAGTTATTTCTGAACCTCCTCGTCTTCCTCCAAGTAACAGATGAGATTCCAATTGGGACACCCCATGTGCTGGGGGAGGTTGGTGTGTTCCAAAAACTGTGTACCTCCCCTTAAAAGCTCTCCTTGGGAGCTCCTGAACAAAATAGAGCCCAACCACAGCAAAGAAACTCCCAACTGCTCAACTTGAAAGCATGACCCCTGATCATCCCTAACCTATCCAGTTGAAATAATTGATCCACATAAACGCAATTTAGTCCCTTCATTATTTTGTGTGTTGTCAGGCTGCTCATCCAAAATCCAATACTGGATGAGCAAAAATCTCCTCCAATTAAACATTGGGAAGACTGAATCCATTGTCTTTGGCCCCCATCACAAATTCCAACCCCTCCCTGGCCACTGTCTCAGGCTGAACAAGACTGTTATAATTTCAGATCATAACCTCGGCCCCTATCATATATATATATTTTTTATCCACACTCTGTCTTTTTTTTTCTTCTCCCCCACATGGCAGCTGTCTTCCATTCTGCCAGCGCAATTTACACTTCATCTAGAGCCATCCTTTGTTTCTTAATCTGTCCCATTATGTTGTGTTTGTACCTTTCTACCTAGACACAATAAGAACTCAGAACTCAGAGATTCAAACATGAAGTGCTTTATTCAGAAAGAAGGTTCTGGAGAGTACCGAACAAAGAGAACTAAAACTTAACCAGGAGAACAACCCCAACCATTTATCTGCTGTGACAGCGCCACCGCAGGTGGGAAGAGAACACACAATACATAACACATTACCATCTCCTTTTGCTTTGAATATCTCTTAACCTCTTCCGCCTTCTATCCTATCACAGACCTTCCCTTTTGTTCTTTCATCCTCTCCCCGCTTTCCCTGCCTCTACACTTGCTTAAAAGTCTGTTCCATTTCCTGCTTTTTTCCAGTTCTGACGAAAGGTCATCGACCTGAAACGTTAACTCTGTTTCTCTCTTCACAGATGCTGCCTGACCTGCTGAGTTTCTCCAGCATTTTCTGTTTTTATTTCAGATTTCCAGCATCTGCAGTATTTTCTTTTGTAAGACGGTTCGTAACCTCAGCATCCTATTCGACCCTGAGCCTCCAACCCCATATCCTCTCCATCACTAAGACCACTTACTTCCACCTTCATAACATCGCCCATCTCCACCCCAACCTCACCTCACCTGCTGCTGCAACCCTCATCCATGCCTTTGTTACCTCTAGACTCGACTGTGCACAAAGTGACATTTTCCCTTGAAGAAATAACAGGTGAGTGTAAGGGCATTGCAATACTTTTAAAAAAGCACAAGTGATAATGTGAGCCTGGCCCAATTCTTACCAACAGCGGCTGGACCTAGGGGAGAACAGCGACCGGAGATGGAGGTTAAAAGCGGCGGCAGCGAACGAGGCCTGACCACAGCAGCTGGACCTAGGGGAGAACAGCGACCGGAGGCGGAGGTTAAAAGCGGCGGCAGCGAACGAGGCCCGACCACAGCGGCTGGACCTAGGGGAGAACAGCGACCGGAGGCGGAGGTTAAAAGCGGCGGCAGCGAACGAGGCCCGGCCACAGCGGCTGGACCTAGGGGAGAACAGCGACCGGAGGTGGAGGTTAAAAGCGTCGGCAGCTAACGAGGCCCGACCACAGCGGCTGAACCTAGGGGAGAACAGCGACCGGAGGCGGAGGTTAAAAGCGACGGCAGCGAACGAGGCCCGACCACAGCGGCTGGACCTAGGGGAGAACAGCGACCAGAGGCGGAGGTTAAAAGCGACGGCAGCGAACGAGGTCCGGCCACAGTGGCTGGACCTAGGGGAGAACAGCGACCGGAGGTGAAGGTTAAAAGCGGCGGCAGCGAACGAGGCATACCAACTCAGCAGCAAGGGAGAGAGGTAAAAAGTAATCCAAGTGTGACGTCACCAGGAAGCAGGTAAGTGATTGGTTGGTGAGTATTTCTTTCTCCTTTACATTACAAGCTTAAATTCTGCAGTTTATATTTTCTTGGGTCTCTGTGGTGTAGTGGGGACAGTTGGTAAATAAGCGCCCTAGAGTATATCTTTAACTGGTGGTATTGAATTCATTTAAATTAATTAAAGGGGTAAGTCATGCCAGGATAGCCCAGCCCCATGTTATGCTCCTCTTGCTCTATGTGGGAATTCAGGGACGCTGCCAGTGTCCCTGACGACCACGTGTGCCAGAAATGCATCCAGCTGCAGCTACTAATGGGCCGTATGGAGGCGCTGGAGCTGCGGATGGATGGGTTGTGGAGCATTCACGATGCTGAGAGGGTCATGGATTACATGTTTGATGAGTTGGTCACACCGCAGGGTAGGGCTGCACAGGCAGAAGGGAAATGGGTGACCACCAGGCGGAGCAATAGAAGCAGGCAGGTAGTGCAGGGGACCCCTGTGGCCATCCCCCTTTCAAACAGGTATACCAATTTGGATACTGTTGAGGGGGATGACTCACCAGGGGAAGGCAGCAGCAGCCAACTTCCTGGCACCAGGGGTGCTTCTGCTGCTCAGGAAGGGAGGAAAAAGAGTGGGAGAGCAACAGTGGTAGGGGATTCTATCGTAAGGGGAACAGATAGGCATTTTTGTGGCCATAGACGTGACTCCAGGATGGTTTGTTGCCTCCCTGGTGCCAGGGTCAAGGATGTCACTGAATGGCTGCAGGGCATTCTGAAGGGGGAGGGTGAACAGGCAGAGGTCGTGGTTCACATTGGGACCAACGACATAGGTAGGAAGAGGGATGAGGTCCTGCAGCAAGAATTTAGGGAGCTAGGTAGCAGATTAAAGAGTAGGACCTCAAAGGTTATAATCTCTGGATTACTCCCGGTGCCACGTGCTAGTGAGTATAGGAATAGGAGGATAGAGCAGATGAATGCGTGGCTAATGAATTGGTGCAGGAGGGAGGGCTTTAGTTTCCTGGATCACTAGGCCTGCTTCTGGGGAAGGTGGGACTTGTACAAGTCGGACGGGTTGCACCTGAACCAGAGCGGGACAAATATCCTTGCGGGGAGGTTTGCTAGCACTGTTCGGGGGGGTTTAAACTAAAATGGCAGGGGGTTGGGAACCTGAGATGGGAAACAGAGGAAAGGAAAACAGGGATAAAAGCAAAAGATAGGAAGGAGAAAAACAAAAGTGGCAGTCAGAGAAATCAACGGTTTAAATCAAATGTGGCCACAGTAAATAATAATTCTAATAGGTCTAAGAGCGTTAAAAAAACAAGCCTGAAGGCTTTGTGTCTTAATGCGAGGAGCATTTGTAATAAGGTGGATGAATTGGCTGCGCAAATAGAGGTAAACGAATATGATTTGGTTGGGATTATGGAAACGTGGCTCAAGGATGGCCAAGACTGGGAACTCAACATCCAGGGGTATTCGATATTCAGGAAAGATAGGCAAAAAGGAAAGGGAGGTGGGGTAGCATTACTGGTTAAAGAAGGGATTAATACAATTGTAATGAAGGATATTAGCTCTGATGATGTGGAATCTGTATGGGTAGAATTGAGAAATACTAAGGGGAAAAAAACATTAGTGGGAGTGGTATGTAGACCTCCAAACAGTAAGGCAGAGGTTGGGGATGGCATTAAAAGGGAAGTTAAAGAAGCGTGCAATAAGGGCACAGCAGTCATCATGGGTGATTTTAATCTACATGTAGATTGGGCCAACCAAATTAGTAACAATACTGTGGAGGAGGAATTCCTGGAGTGTTTACGGGATGGTTTCCTGGACCAATATGTCGAGGAACCAACCAGAGATCAGGCCATCTTAGACTGGGTATTATGTAACGAGAAAGGATTAATTAGCAATCTTGTTGTACGAGGCCCCTTGGGTCGGAGCGATCATAATATGATCGAATTCTTCATTAAGATGGAGAATGAAGTAGTTGACTCAGAGATAAAGGTCCTCAATTTAAATAAAGGAAACTACAATGGTCTGAGGAGCGAGTTGGGTAGGATTGATTGGGGAATGGCACGCAAAGGGTTGACGGTAGATAGGCATTGGCAAACATTCAAAGACTGAATGGATGAGCTACAGAATTTGTTCATCCCAGTTTGGCATAAAAATAAAACAAAAAAGGTGACTCAACCGTGGCTAACAAGGGAAATTAGGGATAGCATAAGTTCCAAGGAGAGGACATATAAATTGGCTAGAAAAAGCAATAATCCTGAGGATTGGGAGCAGTTTAGGAGTCAACAAAGGAGGACAAAGGGATTAATTAAGAAAGGGAAAATAGAATATGAGAGTAAGCTATCAGGGAACATAAAAGCTGACTATAAAAGCTTTTATAGATATGTGAAGAGAAAAAGATTGGTGAAGTCAAGCGTAGGTCCCTTACAGTCAGAATCAGGGGAATTTATAATGGGAAACAAAGAAATGGCAGACCAACTAAATGCATACTTTGGTTCTGTCTTCACAAAGGAGGACACAAATAACCTCCCAGAGATGCCGGAGAATATAGGGTCTAATGAGAGGGAGGAACTGAAAGAAATCAGTATTTGTAGGGAAATGGTGTTAGGAAAATTGATGGGACTGAATGCCGATAAATCCCCAGGGCCTGATGGTCTACATCCCAGGGTACTTAAGGAAGTGGCCCTAGAGATAGTAGATGCATTGCTGGTCATCTTCCAGAACTCTATAGACTCTGGAACAGTACCCATGGATTGGAGGGTAGCTAATGTTACCCCACTATTCAGAAAAGGTGGTAGAGAAAAAGCGGGGAGTTATAGACCGGTAAGCCTGACATCGGTAGTGGGGAAAATGCTAGAGTCTATTATAAAAGATGTAATAGCAGAGCACTTGGAAAGCAGTGACAGGATCGGACAAAGTCAACATGGATTTACAAAAGGTAAATCATGCTTGACTAATCTACTGGAATTTTTTGAGGATGTAACTGGTAAAATAGATAAGGGAGAACCAGTGGATGTGGTGTATTTGGACTTTCAGAAGGCTTTCGATAAGGTCCCACATAAGAGATTAGCGTGCAAAGTCAAGGCACATGGGATTGGGGGCAAGGTATTGACTTGGATAGAGAACTGGTTGGCGGACAGAAAGCAAAGAGTTGGAATAAACGGGTCGCTTTCCGAGTGGCAGGCAGTGACTAGTGGGGTACTGCAAGGATCGGTCCTAGGACCGCAGCTGTTCACAATATATATTAATGATCTGGACGAGGGAATTGGATGTAATATCTCCAAATTTGCAGACGACACAAAGCTGGGTGGGAGGGTAAGCTCTGAGGAGGATGTCGTGAAACTCCAGTACGATTGGGACAGGTTGGGTGATTGGGCAGAAACATGGCAAATGCACTATAATGTGGATAAATGTGAGGTTATCCACTTTGGTGGCAAAAACAGGAAGGCAGATTATTATTTGACTGGCAATAGATTGGGAGAAGGGGAAGTGCAAAGAGACCTGGGTGTTATTGTGCACCAGTCGCTGAAGGTATGCATGCAGGTGCAGCAGGCGGTTCGGAAGGCAAATGGTATGTTGGCCTTCGTAGCAAGAGGGTTCGAGTACAAGAACAAGGATGTCTTGCTGCAGTTGTACAGGGCCTTGGTGAGACCGCACCTTGAGTATTGTGTACAGTTTTGGTCACCTTACCTGAGGAAGGACGTTCTTGCCATGGAGGGAGTGCAGAGAAGATTCACCAGGCTGATACCTGGGATGGCAGGAATGACGTACGAGGAGAGATTGTGTCGATTGGGCTTATACTCACTGGAGTTTAGAAGATTGAGAGGGGATCACATCGAAACCTATAAAATTCTGTCTGGTCTGGACAAACTAGATGTAGAAAGGATGTTTCTGATGGCCGGGGAGTCCAGAACCAGGGGTCATAGTCTAAGGATAAGGGGTAAGCCATTTAGGACTGAAATGAGGAGGAATTTCTTCACCCAGAGAGTGGTGAACCTGTGGAATTCTCTGCCACAGAGGGTGGTGGAGGCCAGTTCATTAAATATATTCAAGAAAGAGTTGGATATATTTCTTGAGGCTAAAGGGATCAAGGGATATGGGGAGAAGGCAGGGACAGGGTACTGAATTTGGATGATCAGCCATGATCTCATTGAATGGCGGAGCAGGCTCGAAGGGCCGAATGGCCTACTCCTGCTCCTATCTTCTATGTTTCTATGTTTCCTAGCTCACCTCCAACTTGCCCTTTCCTACATCTGCCTATTATATCTAACACCTCGGCCTAGAAATTCAGTATAGCCACTTTTGGGGCGGTAAAGCCGGGCGGTCGCTAAAGTTAGCGCCCGCCGGAAAGTGCAGGTCAGTTCGCCGAAATTCAGTAGATTTGGCCAAGAGTTTGGGCGAGCGCTGAAACTGGCGTTGCACTCCTATCTTTAGGCGCTAAGCCGGCGGTGCGGACTGATAACGCCGAGGCCGGGCGCAGCGCAGGTGCGGTCATGTTTTGATTGACAGCAGACACCCTGACGCCGGCCAGCTCTTAAAGGGGGAAGGGTCGACTTGGTCTGCAGCCACGCCCTGGATAGTGGAGCCCTGCAGCTAGGCCTGAACACTGCTGGTGGACCCAAATAGCGCCTGAAGCCATGGAGAAGGCCCGTGAACGAGCGCAGCGCTTCTCCCAGCATGCTTTGAGGGTGCTGGTTAGGGGGTTGGAAAGGTACAAAGAGATCTTGTGCCCGGACAGTGGCAAGAAGGCTCCCAGGAGGCAGTACAGGAGAGCCTGGAGGAAAATCGCCCACAGGGTGTCAGTCAACAGCGATGTCCCCAGGACTGGTGACCAATGCCGCAAGAAGTACAACGACCTCACTCGGATGGTCAAGGTGAGTACCCTTTCCAGTGTCCTCCTCATCCTTGCATGTGCACCTCACATTATGGGCAAAGGGACCTCAAAGGCCTAATGGCCAGCCCTCCTCCCGCAGCTATGGCACTGGCATGATCCTCAATAGCACTTTCCACACTGGCCAAGCTATTCCACCATGGGAGGCAGTGCACACAACAACAGGCCACCACACTGGCCAAGCTATTCCACCATGGGAGGCAGTGCACACAACAACAGGGCACCACACTGGCCAAGCTATTCGACCATGGGAGGCAGTGCACACAACAACAGGCCACCACACTGGCCAAGCTATTCCACCATGGGAGGCAGTGCACACAACAACAGGCCACCACACTGGCCAAGCTATTCGACCATGGGAGGCAGTGCACACAACAACAGGCCACCACACTGGCCAAGCTATTCCACCATGGGAGGCAGTGCACAAAACAACAGGCCACCACAATGTACTTAGAGGCCGTCCTTTCTCTTGCAGGCCAAGATGGCCCGGAATTTGAAGAGCCAGAATGTCACCGGGGGAGGCCGTGCCCAGTTCCAGGAGCTCAGTGAGCTGGAGGAGAGCGTGGCTCGACTCATGCGTGGCCGGGTGACTGGCCCTGTTGCCATTGGAGATGCCGACCCTGTGCTGCGACCCAATGGTAAGGACATGACCGTTTGGACCTCTCTCGTTCCCCTAGCGCATCAGATCTACATCCTTTGCCACTGTCCGACCAATGCGCTGAATGCCACCACTCATGCCTCCCTCGCTGACGCCCTGTCCTCACTCTAAAGCTACTCTTGTGCCTTCCTGCTTTCAGCTGGTGAGGAGGAGGTCCTTGAAGCTGAGAGTGCCAGTCCCTCGGAAGAGGAGGACGACGAGGACCAACAGGAAGGCGGCACATCGGGTGAAGCCTCATCCACGCCAGGGGATGGCAATGGAGGGGGGACGTCTTGCCTGGAGGAGAGCCAGGGGGAAGTGCTGCAGGGGGGTGTAGTTCCTGGGCCCAGTGGCGTCCAGGCACGTGGGAAGGGTCGGGCAGAACGGCGGCCTTCTCCCCAGAGGGGGCAAGCGTTGCAGGGGAGGCCAGTTCCTGGGCCCAGTGGCGTCCAGGCACGTGGGAAGGGTCGGGCAGAACGGCGGCCTTCTCCCCAGAGGGAGAGTCCGGCCTCCAGTCCGGAGACGGTCCTCGCCCAGGAGGTGCGCCTCCTAGATGAAATATCCGCGGATTCTGAGCGCCGCCACAAGGAGTTCATGGGGGTTGTGGGACAGTTGCCTCAGGCCATTGAGTCCTTGGCTCGTAGTGTGGCCGCTTTCTTGGACTCACAGGCCAGGGGTGTCGAACAACTCGCGGCAGCACAGGCCAGGGGTGTCGACCAACTCGCGGCAGCACAGGACAGGGGTGTCCAGCAACTCGCGGCAGCACAGGACAGGGGTGTCCAGCAACTCGCGGCAGCGCAGGACGCGAGTCGCGAGTTCATGAGTGGTGCCGTGCAGACACTCACTGATCTGATGCGGGCACAGACCAGGGCAGTTCGGGCACTCACTTCTGCCACACTCGCTGTGTCGCGGAAGCATCGCCAGGGCACCCGCCGCCCTGCTGCAGCACAGCGGTCTGGCCTCCACCAGATTGCTGCGCTTGCTGCACTGCCAGCCCGGCCACTGCAACTCCCCCAGCCAAGGTGCGACGAGCTGCTGCAGAGACTGATGCTGCCCAGCCACAGCTGCAGCAGTCAGCAGCCAGCCCCTCCAGGGCCGGTCCTCGTCCAGGCCGACCCCCAAGGGCATCTGCCGTCACGCATTCTGCCCCTCAGGAGCCTTCCCCCAGCCTTGCAACACCCACAGGGCCCAGTTTGAGGCGGAGCAACAGGTCGGGCAGGGGCCGCACAAGGCTGCACAAGGACTCGCCCTCTCGGCACACCCAGTAGAGTGTGTTGGCAACGGTTTTTTTTATATGGGGGTGTTTGTGTTGTGAGGGGGGCTTATTTTGGTAAGGCCGAGGATGAAGGCCAATTGGATGGGCAAGTTTTGTTATTCCTCCCCAGGTTGTGGGAGTGAGATATTTTTGTGACTGTTTTTTGGGGGTCTTGTCTGTTTTTCTGTTTCATGTGGGAAGGGCCCTGAGTTTGTTAAATAAAGCTTTTTATTTATTCAGCTTGTCCAGGTGTCATGTTTCCAGTGGTTGTTGCGTTAAGCAGCTGAGGGCTTGCGGAGCGGCTGCATTCAGGTGCGTTCATTGCCACAAGCCATTCCCTGACAGGGGGCCTAGAAGTGTCGTTCAATAAGCCGCCGGCGGACGGCCCTTGGACCTTGTGGCTCCCTCCTGGGCTGGTACTCCTCCTCCTCCTCCTCATGGTCCTCCTGCTCGTCCTCCTGAGGTGGTGGTCCAACGTGAGGTGGCAGTGCCTGAGTCCTGCGGATAGCCAGGTTGTGCAGCATGCAGCAAACGACGATGAACTGGGAGACTCTATCCGGCGAATACTGTAGAGATCCGCCGGAGCGATCCAGGCAGCGGAACCGTTGCTTGAGGACACCAATCGTTTGCTCTATGATGTTCCTTGTGGCTTGATGGCTTTCGTTGTATGCCTCCTCCGCAGGGGTCCTGGGCGCGCGGAGCGGGGTCATGAGCCATGTACACAAAGGGTAGCCCTTGTCCCCAATAAGCCATCCCCTTGGTGGAGGCTGTGCCTTGAACATGTCAGCCATAGTAGTCTGGCGCAGGATAAATGCATCGTGGCTGCTTCCTGGAAAGCGGGCATTGACAGCTAGGATGCGCTGCCTGTGGTCACACACCAGCTGTACATTAAGGGAATGGTAGCCCTTCCGGTTGCGGTAATTCTTGGCATTGTCGATAGGTGCCCGCATAGCCACATGCGTGCAGTCAATGGCGCCCTGCACCATGGGGAAGTCCGCGATCCTGCCAAATCCGACTGCACGCTGCTCCTGCCTCTCTAGGGTCATGGGGAAGGAGATGAATTGGTGTCTCCGCGCGAAAAGGGCATCGGTGACCTGCCGGATGCAGCGATGCGCGGCGAACTGGGAGATGTTCGCTATGTCCCCAGCAGCGGCTTGGAAGGAGCCGCTTGCATAAAAGTTCAGAGCCACCGTGACCTTCACTTCCACCGAGAGAGACGTCCTGCACATCAGCTGTGGACGCAGATCTCTGTGAAGCAGCTGGCAGATCTCTGCAACCACCTCCCTTCTGAAGCGCAACTTCTTAATACAATGCGCGGCAGTCATGGTGAGATAGGACACCTGCTGCCGGTATTCCCTGAGTGGGTAAGGCCTACGTTGCCGACGCCTGATGGCCCCTCTGCGTCTAGGCATGGCTGGCCCTCTCACACAGCGTCTGCGAGCCCTTCGCACATAATGCTGGAACTGAGGGTTGGAACCCCATACAGCCCCCATAATAAACTTGCAAACAGTTAAATCACAATGATTCAAATTTCCAAGCTCTGGCCAGAAGCCAAAAATACCTCTCCTATGTTGTCCCAAATCAGTAAGCTCTGTTCCTTGGTCTCTGTCCAGAAATCCAAAGCACTGAAGTCATTGCAGCAAAATGGCTGGGCTTTATAGGTCAGTGTAAGTGCCCTTTAATTAGCGCTCCCCGAGGCCCACAGGGCCTCTGTTGCGTTCCACTTCACAGTTCTTAACAGCGCCACGCCCACATTGGCCGGGCGCCACTGAATTTCCGGTTTGGGGCGCACAAACAGCGTTGCACGACGAAATGACGTCATACGCTGCGCGCGCAGCTGAGCGGGCGCAAACACTTTGCGCCGGCGCTAAATGTCAACTGAAGTTGGGCGTAGGCGCAGATCGTTCTGCGCCCGGGCGCTAAGTGCCTAGCGCTGCAAATCTACCCCTCTTATGGCGTTAGCGGCTGGCGAACGCAACTGAATTTCTAGGCCCTCCTCTTCCTGTGGATCCAGGGTTTTCTGTGATGGTGGTCTTCCCTTGGTTACCCTTCTGCGGTGCTGGTTATAAGTTATTTTTTCCTTTGAAGGGAGAGAGGTCAATGGCTGGGAATTTCCTTGGAGAATACACTCGCTCTCCATCTATTATATCATTTGTTCTTGCATGTAATGCCACTTCCCTGCTTGGTTTATACCCGCCAAACTTCTTTTACATCGACTCCTCAGGTTTGTTCTCATACCCTTTAATCTTTCCTCTAGAGGAGGACAAAATCCTATTAATGTGCTCCTAGGGACCTGAATATGGAATCCTTCCTATGATGGACTGTTAACCATATCATGCCCTTCCATGACCAGTTCATCCCATTCACTTCTTTATTTGTTGCATCTACATTCACCTCTTCATTTGGAGTACATTTTTGTAATACCACCACTAGATCAATGCTCATCAATCCAGAAATCCTATATTGTCAGCCTACTAAAAGTTTTTACTGCAATTATAGCCTGCTGATCTTATACTAACTGGAGCATCACATTCAGTATTGAGGCCTCAAGCATTTTTTTGTTTCTCTTGCAGTTCTTCTAATCTATCTAGCTCTAAAGAAAAAATATTCGGGCAATATAAAATGTCTAAAGATAATCGACAGGATCATCATACCAGCTCTGTACCAAAAAAAAACAAAATCTCAGAATGTTTTTCCTTTTGCCTGATTACACCTCTGTGAAGTGCCTTGGGATATTTTTCTGGCTTAATGGTGCTATGTAAATCCAAGTTGTTGTTGTTGAAAAATAGACAGTTGAAGACAAATTAATCCTCACAAATCTATTTCAGTGAGAGTGAACTTGGCAGTCGGTTGCAGTGGAATGGAAAGGTTGGGATTTATTTTTGAAAAGTCAGTGCATCATTGCCTCTTAATTTTTCAGTGGTTCTTCAGTAGCTGTTGGATTGTGCAGCATCAGTGATGTGACAGTGACATTTTACAAGCAGAACACAGCAAATTAATGTTTTTTTAACACTACTTTTCCCCCAAATTGTTCCCCCCCCTCCTTTCCTGAAAATGCTGACTTATGGCAGGTTATGGTTACATAGGCACCAGGTGCCTTTCAGTACCTCATCCAATTAGCCACTCATTATCCATTGACCTAGACAACAGGAGCTTACAATTCTTCAGTTCATAAAAAAATATTCCAAACCTTCTGTAAAGATCACTAAGGCATGAGACATTCCTAAGGGGTGAGTGTAAGAAATGTAAATGCATAAGAAGCAAGGTTTTCTGCTTCTAACCTCTCCAACCCATGACTTTCCTTCCATTTATTTTAATGGACAGAAATTTGCAGGTGCAGAAGCAGAAAGCTCCAGCATCTAGGTTAAAATGATTCAAGCACAGGTAATTTAATCATTCTATTTTCACTGCGTGTGTTTCTGTCTGTATTTCTCTATGTCTGAAGTAGTCTCCCTTTCTAGAGTTAAAAAATATATACTTCATAATAGTTTGCCATAAAGCTTCACTCAAATAATGACTAAAATTCACCTCTCAATTCATCTGCAGCCCACTTCCACTTGAAGAACAGCATTGTTTGCAGCAGTCAAGGTCACCTCTGCTTTGATTTATTTTTTTGCTAATGAATCCAGGCAGCACCAAGTGATCTTTGCCCGATTAGTTAGGGAGCTGCTCATCAAGAAGGTCACTGATACTCTATTCAAAAGGGCTGGGCCATGTACATCCTTCCCAAATAGGCAAAGAAAGAAAGCTATCCAGTTCTACAGTCTGGTAGGGTTCCCACAGGTGCAATGAACAGAACACATGTGCCACACAAAGCCCCATAGAACAACCCCCTAAATTTTATCAGCCGGAAAGGCATTCCTTCCATTACTATCGAGCTAGTGGGCAGCGCCAATCACTTTATCCTGCAGGTCAATGCCAGAAATCCAGGAATCTGCTTTGATGATTTTGTCATGCAACAATTCAGCATGCCAGTCCTCATGTATCAGCAATGTTGATTGATGATCAGGGCTATCCCCTGTAGTCATGGCTTGTGACTCCAGTAAGGCTTCCACAGACAGAAGGGGATAACAGATATAATGAGGCCTAAGCCACTTTTAGAAATGTGACAGAGCAGTCTGTAAGCCATCACAAGTCTAGTTTTAGGTCCCTGGCTGCGTCTGCTGGAGCCTTGCAATACACCCCATTGGGAGTCTCAGGACTGATTGCAGCATACTGCATACTACATAACATCTTGCTGTTTCTGGAAGTTGCAGCCAATTATGTTGAAGAGGGAATGGAAGATCACCCTCCCCTCAGCATGAGGATGGTGCACAGGAAAGAGAGGGTGCAGGACAATAACCAGCAGCCAGCTGATAGAAAAAGGAGGACACAACTGTTGGCTCACTGCTTTCACTAGAGGTTGATTCACCAAATAAAGACACTTCACATCTGCTTGTTCTCTCCCCTCCCCCCACACATCCTCATAAAGTCCCTCAGTCATAAACTTTAAGGCCTGAAATTTAGCCCAGAGGAGAGTTCTGTGCGGGGGCGTGTGGAGGGGGGCAATTCTGAAATCGGAAAGCCCAGAAGTATGTGTTTCCTGAATGTCCTACAGTTCTTAACTGCAGGGCTCCTTTAATGTTTTTTCTGTCCCATTCCCGCCCACAGGCAGCCTCAATGACAGGCTAGAGGCCTTTTCAGCTGGAAGCCTGCTTCACAAGGCCGAAGCCGAGGAGATCAGGTAGGTCTAGCCCAATTCAAGGGGTGGGTCCCGTTTGCAGGGTTGTCCTAATTGCAGGAAGGGTCCAATGCTGGTTACGGGTGGGGAGCAGATGGTGGTTGGGTGGTCTGATGGTGGTCGGGTGGTCTGATGGTGGTCAGGGGAGAGCAGATGGTGGTTGGGGGGTCCGATGGTGGTTTGGGGAGGTGCAATGGTAATCGGGGGGAGTAAACAGATTGCGGGTGGAGGGGGTTTAACTGGGTAGCTTGTTGGGCCTAGAGAATGCACTCTTGCTCCTCCTGATCCACAAGCAGTGATGTAAACATAGAAACATAGAAGATAGGAGCAGGAGGAGGCCATTCGGCCCCTCGAGCCTGCTCCGCCAATTAATGAGATCATGTCTGATCATCCAAATTCAGTACCCTGTCCCTGCTTTCTCCCCATATCCCTTGATCCCTTTAGCCTTAAGAAATATATCTAACTCCTTCTTGAATATATTTAATGAATTGGCCTCAACTGCCTTCTGTGGTAGAGAATTCTACAGGTTCACCACTCTCTAGGTGAAGAAATTCCTCCTCATCTCTGTCCTAAATGGCTTACCCCTTATCCTTAGACAGTGATCACTGGTTCTGGACTCCCCCACCATTGGGAACATCCTTCCTGCATCTAGTCTGTCTAGTCCTGTTAGAATTTTATACGTTTCAATGAGATCCCCTCTCATTCTTCTAAGCTCCAGCGAATATAAGCCGAATTGACGCAATCTCTCCTCATATGTCATTCCTGCCATCCCAGGTATCAGTCTGGTGAATCTTCGCTGCACTCTCTCCATGGCAAGAACATCCTTCCTCAGATAAGGCAACCAAAACTGCACACTATACTCAATGTATGGTCTCACCAAGGCCCTGTACAACTGCAGCAAGACATCCTTGCTCCTGTACTCGAATCCTCTCACTATGAAGGTCAACATACCATTTGCCTTCTTAACCGCCTGCTGCACCTGCATGCTTACCTTCAGCGACTGGTGCACAAGGACACCCAGGTCTCGTTGCACTTCCCCTTTTCCCAATCTATTGCCGTTCAGATAATAATCTGCCTTCCTGTTTTTGCCACCAAAGTGGATAACCTCGCATTTATCCACATTATACTGCATCTGCTGTGCATCTGCCCAATCACCCAACCTGTCCAAATCATATTGGGGTTTCTTGGCATCCTCCTCACAGCACACACGCACATCCAGCTTTGTGTCATCTGCAAACTTGGAGATATTACATCTAGTTCCCTCATCTAGATCATTAATATATATATTGTGAATAGCTGGGGTCCTAGCACTGATCCCTGCGGTACCCCACTAGTCACTGCCTGCCACTCGGAAAAAGACCCGTTTATTCCAACTCTTTGCTTCCTGTCTGCCAACCAGTTCTCTATCCAAGACAGTACCTTACCCCCAATCCCATGTGCTTTAACTTTGCACGCTAATCTCTTATGCGGGACCTTATTGAAAGCCTTCTGAAAGTCCAAATACACCACATCTGCTGGTTCTCCCTTATCTATCCTACCAGTTACATCCTCAAAAAATTCGAGTAGATTAGTCAAGCATGATTTACCTTTTGTAAATCCATGTTGACTTTGTCTGATCCTGTCACTGTTTTCCAAGTGCTCTGCTATTACATCTTTTATAATGGACTCTAGCATTTTCCCCACTACCAATGTCAGGCTTACTGGTCTATAATTCCCCGTTTTCTCTCTACCACCTTTTTTAAATAGTGGAGTTACATTAGCTATCCTCCAATCCATGGGAACTGTTCCAGAGTCTATAGAATTTTGGAAGATGACCAGCAATGCATCTACTATTTCTAGGGCCACTTCCTTAAGTACTCTAGGATGTAGATTATCAGGTCCTGGGGATTTATCGGCCTTCAATCCCATCAATTTCCTTAACACCATTTCCCTACAAATACTGATTTCATTCAATTCCTCCCTCTCATTAGACCTTATGTTCCCTGACATCTCTGGGAGGTTATTTGTGTCCTCCTTTGCGAAGACAGAACCAAAGTATGTATTTAATTGGTCTGCCATTTCTTTTTTCTTCATTATAAATTCCCCTGATTCTGACTGCAAGGGACCTACACTTGACTTCACCAATCCTTTTTTCTTCACATATCTATAGAAGCTTTTACAGTCAGTTTTTATGTTCCCTGAAAGCTTACTCTCATAATTTATTTTCCTTTCTTAATTAATTCCTTTGTCCTCCTTTGCTGAATCCTAAACTGCTCCCAATCCTCAGGTTTGCTGCTTTTTCTGGCCAAATTATATGTCCCCTCCTTGGATCTTATGCTATCCCTAATTTCCCTTGTTAAAATCACTTACCTCATGGATTCAACTCTTCTCGCCTCCTTTCAGCTATCGGGTTTCCTGAGGCCTGGGAAACCCGGCCGACATGAGTTAAAAATGGAATGATTGTTAAAATGAAAGCAGGCAGCCTCATTATAATATTTAAATGATCGACCCACTTTCCCCGAGTGGCTTGGTTCATCTTTCAGGTTTTTCTGAATTTTAACCTCTGACCCAACAGCAATCTACCAATTTGTGGGCGTTAAGATTCAGCCCTATATTTCCCCTGCCATCATCCAAACCCTCAAAAGCTGAAACCATACACATAATCAACTCCAAACTCTGTGTATAAGCCATGTTTACTTTGCAGAGCAGCATTCATCAAAAACTGTCAAAAATATATTCACCCCATCTATAAATACATCTTACCAGCATGTCGAACCTCGTGCCAGCTGTCTTACTTGTTCATCTTTTGATTTGCATCTTCTACAAGGTTCTCCCTGAATGAGATGAAATTGAGAGGTGGGTGGCTGAGATGGTTCTCATGGAGCCTTTGAAGTCTGAGTCGACTCCAGTCTCTGGGAAGCTGCTGGCCCAGAGGAATTAGCTTCCAGTCGACTTTCTCTTGCAGTTGCTGGCCCCATGTCAGAAGTTTCCTCTCTTTGTAGGTATTGGAGGAGTCATGAGGAACCAGGCTAGAGGAACAGCGATATTTGTACCCATATCTTGCAGCCCATTGGTGCTGGCCACAGGCTGGGAGGTGCTACTGGTCAATCATCGCTGACTGAGTAGTCTTGGAAGCCCTGTACAAGCGTGGGTTTCAAGTTGACACTTGAGTTATCGATTGAAGCAGCCCCAACTCTGTAAGCTAGCAAAGTCCTTCGAAGCTCTTCCTGGCATCTCGTTGCCACAGAAATCCTATGAGCTGTCACAGTCTCCAGGGTTTTTTGCTGGTTGTGGGAAACTATCTACAATGTGTTACAGAAGTGGGTAGTGCACTCCTCCCAATTACCCATCATCGCAAGCATATACATAGAACCAATCTCCACTGTCTCCACATGAGATTAATGGTGGCAAATCATTGCTCTGGTCCCTTGAGATCTGGGTCCCCAGGATCCTCAGCTAAGAGTAGTCGCTTCACTCTCCATGGAAAATCACATTCTCCCTTGGTTCTACTCCCAGGTGCTCATTTTCCCCAATGCTCAGTGTTTCACCCAATTACATCCTTTCTACCTCACTAGATATTCCCCCCCAAGTAGATTTGTCTGGGCAGGTACTTGTGCGGGTAAGATGCCATGATGGAGTTGATGATGAAATGGCAGCAGTTGCGTATCTGGCTGTGCCTGAAAGGTCATTGAAGCAGCTGGCCTCTTCCTTCAGGACACCCCCTACCATGTGAAACATGAAAGAGCTTGTTTAGCTGTGCACATCATGACATCCGCCCTTGAAGAAATAGTTGCTGAGTGTATTGGCATTGTTATACTTCGAGAAAGTGCACAAAGCTGAGATTGCCCATGATGAACATTTCCCAGCTTTCTGTTGCCATCTCACCTCCAACTGCTCACCATCTCCCACATAAGAACATATGAAACAGGAGCAGGAGTAGGCCATTCGGCCCCTCGAGGTTGCCCCGCCATTCAATAAGATCCTGGCTGATCTGATCTTGGCCTCAACGCCACTTTCCCGCCTGCTCCCCATAACCCTTGACTCCCCTGTAATTCAACTATCTGTCAATCTCCGCCTTGAATATATTCAATGACTCCACCTCCACAGCTCTCTGGGGTAGAGAATTCCAAAGATTCACGACCCTCTGAGAGAAGAAATTCCTCCTCATCTCCGTTTTAAATGGGCGACCCGTTATCCTGAAACTGTGCCCCCCAGTTCTAGATTCCCCCATGAGGGGAAACACCCTCTCTGCATCAACCCTGTCGAGCCCCCTCAGAATCTTATATGTTTCAATAAGATCACCTCTCATTCTTCTAAACTCCAATGAGTATAGGCCCAACCTGCTCAACCTTTCTTCATAAAACAACCCCTTCATCTCAGGAATTAACCTAGTGAACCTTCTCTGAACTGCCTCCAATGCAAGTTTATCCCTCCTTAAATAAGGAGACCAAAACTGCATGCAGTACTCCAGGTGTGGTCTCACCAGCACCCTGTTAAACTCCAAACCATCGTCAACACCTTCACCGAAGCGTATGAGAGCATAGCCTTACACTAAACATCCGTAAGAAAAAGGTCCTCTACCAACCTGCGCCCGCCACACAGTACTGCCCCCCGATTATCCAAATCCACGACGAGGCCTTGGACAACGTGGGCCACTTTGCATACTGTCAACAAGGGCAGACATCAATGATGAAGTCCAACACTGCCTTCAGTGTGCCAGTGCAGCCTTCGGTCGCCTGAGGAAGAGAGTGTTTGAAGACCAGGACCTCAAACCCGGCACCAAGCTCATGGTCTACAGAGCAGTAGTGATACCCACCCTCCTGTATGCTTCAGAGACATGGACCATGTACAGCAGGCAACTCAAAGCACTGGAGAGGTACCACCAATGCTGCCTCTGCAAGATCCTACAAATCCATTGGCAGGATAAGCGCACCAACATCAGTGTTCTTGCTCAGGCCAACATTCCCAGCATCGAAGCGCTGACCACGCTCGATCAGCTCCGATGGATGGGCTACATCGTCCGCATGCCCAATACGAGACTCCCAAAATAAGCACTCTACTCAGAGCTCCGACACGACAAGAGAGCCCCAGGTGGGCAGAGGAAATGCTTCAAGGACACCCTCAAAGCCTCCTTGAAAAAGTGCAACATCCCCACCGATACCTGGGAATCCCTGGCCCAAGACCGCACAAAGTGGAGGAGAAGCATCCGGGAAGGCGCCGAACACCTCGAGTCTCTTCGCTGGGAGCAAGCAGAAGCCAAGCGCAAACAGCGGAAGGAGCGCACGTCAACCCAAGCATCCCACCGACCCGCCCCTTCAACCACCATCTGTCCCACCTGTGACAGAGACTGTAGGTCCTGCATTGGACTCATCAGTCACCCGAGAACTCATTTTTAGTGTGGAAGCAAGTCATCCTTGGTTCCGAGGGACTGCCTAGGAAGAAGAAGAAGTACAGTTGCAGCAAGACTTCCCTACTTTTATACTCCATCCCCCTTGCAATAAAGGCCAACATTCCATTTGCCTTCCTAATTATTGCTAACTTTTTGGGTTGGATTTTCACTCCGGTGCGGGCTGTTGTCGTGTTATCCGAAATTCATGTTTCCCACACAAATCTAAATGGATGTGGGAGATTGATGCAATTTTAACTCAATTGGCCAATTGATTTCCAACATGTGGGAAGCCTTTGCAAATGGGTATTTCATGACTGAAAGTCCCCTCCGATGATGTCATCATTGCTGCTGCATTTAAGGTCCACAGCAAGCCTTGCTTCTTCTGCAGGCTTCCAAGCTTTCTCCATTTGGTATCAGAGGGACCAGCAGGAAAGATGACAAGTTGGAGGGCAAGATCAGCTCCTCGCTTTGACGAGGCAGCACTGCAGTCGATGGGGTTAGGGCCAACAGGGGGACGGACAGATGGGTGCAACACAGCAAGCTGGTGACAGAAAAGGTTCCCATCCCTCTCTTTGACATTGCATGAGTCGTTGATACTGATTGTGAAGCTCTAACAGTTAGACTTATGAGCATCTGCAAAAAGCAATGTGCATGTATCCTTGGCATCACATCTCTGACTCTTTCCTTTACTCCTCCACAGGACCATCACAAGCATCCGTCCCCCCTAGCCAGGAAGAAGAGGCTGAGCAGCCAGACTCCTCAGAGGAAGCTGCAACCTCTGAGGGCGCAGCGTCACCAGAAATCTGCACACCCAGCACCAGCGCAGACACTCACACCGCGGTGGGACCTTCGGGACATGGAGTAGTGTTGTCACCTGGTGTATCACAGCTCACAAGTGAGCATCAGCAGATTGTGGAGACAGGGACAGCAGTGGAGAGTCCTAGTCGGAGGGCGCAGGACTCTGCCAGCTCGGCTCAGCAGCATGTCGACCCTCTGCCTCTGGGTCCATCCATGAGATCAACGGTGATGGAACTCCAGGCACAGATGCAGGAGTATCTGGCAGGTTTTGTCTTTAGGGCCGCTGCGAGTGTGAAGCGAATGGAGGAGTCCATAGCGAACATGACCAGAGCCTTTGTGGAGTCATTGGCGCATGAACGCATCACCACGGAAAGGATGGCTACCTCCGTGGAAACGATTGCTACCTCCATGGTAAAGCTGGCTACCGTACAGGAGAGGATGGCTACGGTAGAGGAGAGAGGGGCTATGGCCATGGAGGAGCTTAGTCACCAGGGTATGGAAAACATGGTCATTGTTCAGAATAGAATGACATCTCTTGAGGAGCGATGGGCATCTATTGAACAGAGAAACCGGAGCTTCATGGAAGTCCTTCTGAGTCGGACTGCCATTGCAGATACGGGTCCCCATGGTCCCCCTGATGTGCAGCAAGGTGCTCTCCAGCCACTTGCAGGCGCTGAGGGGGACCTGACCCATGAGAGGGACGTTGGTGGCATACCTCAAGGAAGTTGGGGCTCCTCCCAAGTGCTCACACTTCCATGCCACTGCAGAGCCCTCGGTCAGAGCCCCACCAGAGTCCACACACCCCTGCACAGCCGTAGTAGGAGCAGCAGACTGTTGATGAGCCCTCACAGGCTCGCAACCCCAGAGGACGCCCACCAAAGGTGTCGAGACAGGAGCAGCAGGAAAGTGAGCAAGGGGCCTCCACATCTGCTGAAGCCACAGGGGAAGCACTACGTAGGAGCACACGTAAGAAGAAGATAAAGCACAAGTAGTCACAAGGGTAGTCACTTGGGTGGAATTTTGTGTTTAGTGTAAAAATGCCATCACGTCGTAATTGTACATAAAAATTCTGATGGCAAATGTTGCAGTTGTGACGTCTGTCATTTCGCTATTGGGACTTCCACATTGAGGCCTTAGGAATACTTGCAACTGTCAGTATGGTGATCGGAGTGCTAGGAATCCTCTGGTTCTTGGCCATTGTTAATGCTCTGGTAAGAAGCTGTGAGGCAAAAGTGTTTGATTGACTAGGCTAAGCAAATCTGGCCAGGATGAGTGCGTTCCTTGCATCCCGGGCAGCAATGTTCTCGCGTAATGCTGCCGCTGGTTGATGGGCATCTGCAGGATGTTTGTTTTCGCACTCCTCCTCCTCCTCCTCATCTGAGGAGGATATGCGAGGAGCCACTTGGTCCTCAGGAATCTGCAAGCCACGACGCTGTGCCATGTTGTGAAGCGCACAGTAAACCACGACGATTCTGGAGACCCTAGCTGCCGAGTACTGCAGGGCTCCACCTGATCTATCCAGGCATCTGAAGCGCACCTTCAGCAAACCAATGGTTTGCTCAATTATGGCTCTGGTGGACAAGTGGCTGGAGTTGTAGCTCTCCTCAGCTTCGTTGGATGGGCTCCTCAACGGCTTCATCAGCCACGTCCTCAGGGATTAGCCCTTGTCTCCAAGTAGCCATCTGTTAAGTTGGTCTGGCGGACTGAATAGCGGAGACACACTAGACTGGCGCAGTATGAAGGAGTCATGGCAACTGCCAGGGTACATGGCACAAACATGCAGAATTTTCTTCTTCTGATCACACACCAGCTGAACATTAAGGGAGTGGAAGTCCTTGCGGTTGACAAAAATACCTGGATTGCGATGGGGTGCCATAAGGGCCACATGTGTGCAGTCAACGACGCCCTGCACCCTGGGAAAGCCTGCCAGATGAGCTAATCCAACCGCTCACGCCGTGACACTTGCTCGATCCTTGGTGAAATGGATGTGATTATGCGCGAGGGCAAAGAGATCATCGGTTACCTGCGTGGTGCAAGTGTGTGCGGCCGCCTGGGAGATGACGCTGATGTCTGCTGCTGATACCTGGAATGAGCCTGAGGCAAAAAAGTTGAGTGCGGTGGTGACTTGGATGGCCACTGGTAATGCTTGTCCACCTGGTCCTCTGGGCAGCAGGTCTTGCGGTAGCATTGCGCAGATGTCAGTCACTACCTCTCGCGAAAGTCAGAGCCGCCTTTGGCACTGCTGCTCAGACATGTTGAGCTAGGTGACCCTGCGTCTGTAGACCCTGTTTGGGGGGTATCTCCTGCGCCGATGGGCTTCCAGGCGCTGGCCCCTTCTGGCCTGTGCAGCCTCAGGTGAGTGAACAGCAGCCTGACGTTCCTGCTGCTGCTGTTGCTGGTGCTGCTGTTGTTCCTGGTTTTGCTGGTGCCGCAGCTGGTGCTCGAGCTCCTCTAATACGTAGATGCGAAGGATATAAATGGCTCCCATGCTTCTGGTATATGCCTCCGTTGAGGAAGCGCTGAGTGAAGGTGGCGAGAGGGGTTTCCCAGGAGGCCACACTGGAGATGGGTGTGAGGCTCCAATCTTCCACAGGTGTGGTTAAGCCTTCTAAAAGTTGCCCCAGACCTGAGACCACTAAGTCCTGCCACCTGCAAATCATGGCTGATCAAATCTCTTTAATGGTTGACCTGCAGTTGATAGTCAGCAATCCAATAGTGCTCCCACCAGGTTTCACCATTGTGTTTCCCACCAGGCATATTTCATGTGGGAAAAGGGTTAAATTTGCAAGGGCCTGTTAAAATAGGATTATAGAGGCCATTTAGTGGTTGTTAAGGGCCTTAAAGAACAGTCCCGCCTATTGGATGCGGGACGGAGTCGGGACCATCAGACACGCCTGAGTTAAAATTGCTCGGAGTTGGGAACCAGGCGGGGAGGGGGGTCCCGCCCACCAGTTTGTGCGATTTTAACCCCCCGCACGCCTCCAACCCCGACTCCACGGCTCAATGAAAATCGAGCCCTTTGTGTTTCATGTACGAGAACCCCCAGATCCCTCTGTACTGCAGCATTATGTAGTCTCTCTCCATTTAAATAATAATTTGCTTTTTTATTTTTACTACCAAAGTGGATAACCTCACATTTTCCCACATTATACTTCATCTGCCAAATTTTTGCCCACTCCCTTAATCGATCTATATCCCTTTGCAGACTCTTTGGGCACGTGCTGGTCAGAGTAGAAATAGAAGGATATTTCAGATGAATACGTGGCTAGAGGAATGGTGCAAGGGGGAGGGATTCAAATTCCTGGGACATTGGAACCGGTTCTGGGGGAGGTGAGAAATACCATGGGGCAGAAAACGTTAGTGGGAGTGGGAGTGGTATATAAACCTCCAAACAGTAATGCGGAGGTCGGGGATGGCATTAAAAGGGAAATTAGAGAAGCATGCAATAAGGGTACAGCAGTTATCATGGGTGACTTTAATCTACATATAGATTGGGCTAACCAAATTAGTAACAATACTGTGGAGGAGGAATTCCTGGAGTGTATACGGGATGGTTTCCTGGACCAATATGTCGAGGAACCAACTAGAGATCAGGCCATCTTAGACTGGGTATTATATAATGAGAAAGGGTTAATTAGCAATCTTGTTGTGCGAGGCCCCTTGGGTCAGAGTGATCATAATATGATAGAATTCTTCATTGAGATGGAGAGTGAAGTAGTTGACTCAGAGACTAGGGTCCTGAATTTAAATAAAGGAAACTACGATGGTATGAGGCGCGAGTTGGGTGGGATTGATTGGGAAATGTCACTCAAAGGGTTGACGGTAGATAGGCAATGGCAAATATTCAAAGATCGCATGGATGAACTACAGAATTTGTTCATCCCAGTTTGGCATAAAAATAAAACAAAAAAGGTGACTCAACCGTGGCTACCAAGGGAAATTAGGGATAGCATAAGATCCAAGGAGAGGACATATAAATTGGCCAGAAAAAGCAGTAAACCTGAGGATTGGGAGCAGTTTAGGATTCAACAAAGGAGGGCAAAGGGATTAATTAAGAAGGGGAAAATAGAGTATGAGAGTAAGCTCGCGGGCAACATAAAAACTGACTGTAAAAGTTTTTATAGATATGTGAAGAGAAAAAGATTGGTGAAGTGAAGCGTAGGTCACTTGCAGTCAGAATCAGGGGAATTTATAATGGGGAACAAAGAAATGGCAGACCAATTAAATACATACTTTGGTTCTGTCTTCACAAAGGAGGACACAAATAACCTCCCAGAGATGTCGGGGAACATGGGATCTAATGAGAGGGAGGAACTGAAAGAAATCAGTATTTGTAGGGAAATGGTGTTAGGGAAATTAACGGGGTTGAAGGCCGATAAATCCCCAGGGCCTGATAATCTACATCCTAGGGTACTTAAGGAAGTGGCACTAGAAATAGTAGATGCATTGCTGGTCATCTTCCAACATTCGATAGACTCTGGAACAGTACCCATGGATTGGAGGGCAGCTAATGCTACCCCACTATTCAAAAAGGTGGTAGAGAGAAAATGGGGAATTACAGACCGGTAAGCCTGACATCGGTAGTGGGGAAAATGCTAGAGTCCATTATAAAAGATGTAATAGCAGAGCACTTGCAAAACAGTGACAGGATCGGACAGAGTCAACATGGATTTACAAAAGGTAAATCATGCTTGACTAATCTACTCGAATTTTTTGAGGATGTAACTGGTAAAATAGATAAGGGAGAACCAGTGGATGTGGTGTATTTGGACTTTCAGAAGGCTTTCGATAAGGTCCCGCATAAGAGATTAGCATGTAAAGATAAGGCACATGGGATTGGGGGCAAGGTATTGACTTGGATAGAGAACTGGTTGGCATCGAGAAAGCAAAGAGTTGGAATTAACGGATCTTTTTCCGAGTGGCAGGCAGTGACTAGTGGAGTACCGCAGGGATCGGTCCTAGGACCCCAGCTATTCACAATATATATTCATGATCTAGACAAGGGAACTAGATGTAATATCTCCAAGTTTGCAGACGACACAAAGCTGGGTGGGCGTGTGTGCTGTGAGGAGGATGCCGAGAAACTCCAATATGATTTGGACAGGTTGGGTGATTGGGCAGAAGCATGGCAGATGCAATATAATGTGGATAAATGCGAGGTTATCCACTTTGATGTCAAAAACAGGAAGGCAGATTATTATCTGAATGGCAATAGATTGGGAGAAGAGGAAGTGCAACGAGACCTGGGTATCCTTGTGCACCAGCCGCTGAAGGTAAGCATGCAGGTGCAGCAGGCGGTTAAGAAGGCAAATGGTATGTTGGCCTTCGTAGCAAGAGGGTTCGAGTACAGGAACAAGGATGTCTTGCTGCAGTTGTACAGTTGTACAGGGCCTTGGTGAGACCACACCTTGAGTATTGGGTGCAGTTTTGGTCGCCTTATCTGAGGAAGGAAGTTCTTGCCATGGAGGGAGTGCAGCGAAAATTCACCAGGCTGATACCTGGGATGGCAGGAATGACGTATGAGGAGAGATTGGGTCGATTGGGCTTATACTCGCTGGAGTTTAGAAGAAGGAGAGAGGATCTCATTGAAACTTATAAAATTCTAACAGGACTAGACAGACTGGATGCAGGAAGGATGTTCCCGATGGTCGGTGAGTCCAGAACCAGGGGTTACAGTCTAAGGATAAGGGGTAAGCCATTTAGGACAGAGATGAGGAGGAATTTCTTCACCCAGAGAGTGGTGAACCTATGGAATTCTCTACCACAGAAGGCAGTGGAGGCCAATTCATTAAATATATTCAAGAAGGAGTTGGATATATTTCTTAAGGCTAAAGGGATCAAGGGATATGGGGAGAAAGCAGGGACAGGGTACTGAATTTGGATGATCAGCCATGATCTCGTTGAATGGCGGAGCAGGCTCGAGGGGCCGAATGGCCTACTCCTGCTCCTACCTTCTATGTATCTATGTCTGGTTTCTCTGTTCAATAGATGCCCGTCGCTCCTCAAGAGATGTCATTCTATTCTGAACAATGACCATGTTTTCCATACCCTGGCGACTAAGCTCCTCCATGGCCGTAGCCATCCTCTCCTCTACCATAGCCATCCTCTCCTCTACGGTAGCCATCCTTTCCACAGAGGTAGCCATCCTTTCCGTGGTGTTGCGTTCATGCGCCAATGACTCCACAAAGGCTCTGGTCATGTTCGCTATGGACTCCTACATTCGCTCCACACTCGCAGTGACCCTAGAGACAAATCCTGCCAGATACTCCTGCATCTGTGCCTGGCGTTCCATCACCGCTGATCTCATGGATGGACCCAGAGGCAGAGGGTCGACATGCTGTTGAGCCAAGCTGGCAGAGTCCTGCGCCCTCCGACTAGGACTCTCCACTGCTGTCCCTGTCTCCACAATCTGCTGATGCTCACTTGTGAGCTGTGTAACACCAGGTGACAACACTACTCTATGTCCCGAAGGTCCCACTGAGGTGCGAGTGTCTGCGCTGGTGCTGGGTGCGCAGATTTCTGGTGACGCTGTGCCCTCAGAGCTTGCAGCTTCCTCTGAGGAGGCTGGCTGCTCAGCCTCTTCTTCCTGGCTAGGGGGGACGGATGCTTGTGATGGTCCTTTGGGGGAGTAAAGGAAACAAACAGTCAGAGATGTGATGCCAAGGCTACATGCACATTGCTTTTTGCAGATGCTCATAAGTCCATCTGTTAGAGCTTCACAATCATTATCAACGACTCATGCAATGTCAAAGAGAGAGATGGGAAACTTTTCTGTCACCGGCTTGTTGTGTTGCACCCATCTGTCTGTCCCCTACGTGCGCATCATCCTCGATTCCCACTATTTCCATTACCGCCTCCTCCCAGGGGGTCAGTTGGGCTATTGAGGCTGTCCCTCCTCCTGTCCTCACTCACTCTCTCTTGTTGTGAGCTCTCTTTTCCTGCAATGAGGGAGACAAGTGGAGGTTGAGTGAGAATGAAGGAGTGAGTGTAGAGCATAGATACTTAGAAGGAGACAAAGATTGAGTGAGGTTGCAAGACGAAGGGCACTCCCTGTGTGTTGTCAGTTGTGTTCAAAGCATCAGAGTGATAGGGAGTGTGAGGGCTGCATGGTCGAATAGTTATGTGAATGTGAGCATAGAGAGAGAGGGAATGGGTAAGGGTGCATGGATGTCAGTGTCAAGTGGGATGTGGAGGAAGAGATTGCTAAAGCTGAGTGCTGGTGAGGAAAGGCAATGGGGGTCAGATTGAGGGTGATGGGAAATTCATACTCACTTTTCCAGTGCGCTGAAGGTCATGAAATCTTTTCCGGCACTGAATCCAGGTTCTTCGTGTGACTTCCAAGGAGTTGACCTCCTCAGCCACCTGCATCCACACTGCCTTAGTCTGGTTGGGAGGCCTCTTCCTCCCTGAGGAAAGGAACTGCAGCTCCCTGTTGGCCCTAGCCCCATCCACCAATGCCTGCAGGGCCACCTCGTAGGCTGATCTGGGCCTACCGCTTGTCATCTTTCCTACAGGTCTCTCACACCAAACGGAAAAAGCTTGGCAGCCTGCAGAAGAAGCAAGGCTTGTTGTAGACCTTAAATGCAGCAGCAATGATGATGTCATCGGAGGCGACTTTCAGTCAGGAAAAATCCATTTGCCAAGGGTTCCCACTCGTTGGAAATCAATTGGACAATTAAATTAAAATTGCATCAATCTCCCACATCCATTTAGATTCGGGTGGATAACACGAAATGCAGATAACACGACACCATCCCACACCTGAGTTAAAATCCAGCCCTTTGTGTCCTCACAATTTGCTTTCCCACTTATCTTTGTATCATCAGCAAATTTGGCTATAGTACACACGGTCCCTTCATCCAAGTCATTAATATAGATTGTAAATAGTTGAGACCCCAGCACTGATCCCTGCGGCACCCCACTAGTTACAGTTTGCCAACCGGAAAATGACCCATTTATCCCAACTCTCTGTTTTCTGTTAGTTAGCCAGTCCTCTATCCAGTCTAATATATTACCCCAACCCTGTGAGCTCTTATCTTGTGCAGTAACCTTTTATGTGGCACCTTTTCGAATGCCTTCTGGAAATCCAAATACACGACATCTACTGGTTCCCCTTTATCCACTCTGCTCGGTACATCCTCAAAGAACTCTAGTAAATTTGTCAAACACGATTTCCCTTTCATAATGTTGACTCTGCTTGATTGTACTATAATTTTCTGAATGTCCTGCTATTACTGCTATCTCCCACCACCTCCATTTTCTCACTCTATGATCCCTAAGGCTTCCTCTTCATGCAAACTCAGACTTTCGTCTGGTTGAATATCTCATGCAATGGTTATGGGCAATCTTTGCCTTTGGAGAGAGGGAAGAAAATCTTCAAGACATGGACAGTTACCCCATATAAACGTATACATCCCAATGATAATAAGAGGAGCATGATCATTGTCCATTTAAATATCAGAAGCCATTATGGCAGGCTATGCGATTTGACAGAGTGGTTGTTAGTTAAAATGGTGCTTGAATGTTTTGAGAGATGGCCCTTTGCATACATGAGCTTCCCTGTCACCAGTGCTGCACTGTTGGAGGTGTCGTCTTTCAGATCAGATGTTAAATCGAGGCCCCGTATCTTCTCTCAGGTGGGTGTAAAAGGTCCCATGGCACTTTTTCGAAGAAGAGCAGGGGAATGCTCTCAATGTCCTGGCCAGTTTTTATCCCTCAACCAACACCATTAAAAAACAGATCATCTGGTCATTATCTCGTTGTTGTTTGTGGGACCTTGCTGTGCACATATTGGCTGCCGTGTTTCCTACATTACAATAGTTACTACACTATTGCTAGCACTTAATTGGCTGTAAAGCATTTTGGGACTTGCTGAGATCATGAAAGGCGCTATATAAATGCAAGTTATTTCTTTCTTTAGGAACATAGGAACAGAAGTAGGCCTTTCAGCCCCTTGAGCCTGTTCCGCTATTTAATTAGATCATGGATGACCTGTATCTTAACTCCATCTACCCCGCTTGGTTCCGTAAGCCTTAATACCCTTGCCTAACAAAAATCTATCAGTCTCAGTTTTGAAATTTTCAATTGATCCCCCAGCCTCAACAGCTTTTGGAGGAGCAAGTTCCAGATTTCCACTACCCTTTGTGTGAAGAAGTGTTTCCTGACATCACCCCTGAACGGCCTAACTCTAATTTTAAGATTGTACCCATTTGTTCTGGACTCCCCAGAAACCAGAGGAAATAGTTTTTTTCTATCTGCCAGACAAAAATTGAAAGTATATCATCATCGTCTATCAGTTATTTAAAAGCATTGGCCCAACTCAAGAATACACCCAGGGAAAGTAGGATAGTCTCTGTGTCCCACTAGCCCTTTCTATATGAACCACAAAGCAAGTAAAATTACTGTACAAGTATATACTACTATGTTGTCAATGTACTCATCTGTAACTACTGTGTTAAGAAAATGTGCTACAACTACGCCAACATGATGTTTTGTTATAAATAAAAATTACAAGTATTGGGAATAAGCAAGCAAAAACCACTAGGGGGTGCCATTGTATGTTTCATCTGCAAGATACCATTAAATGACGTTGGGCCGGATTTTCCAATAGGAGGCTTCCTGCGTGCAGATGCCTCCGATCGGAAAACATCTACGCACTTACCTGCTGGCTTCGTAGGTCCCGAGACTTCCGATCCTGGGCCTCTGCAGAAATGTGCAGGGGCCCAGGTATCCCAGGGGCGCATGTGGGTTCGCAAGCATCCCTGGGATCACGTGGGCCATGGGGAACCAATCAAAGAAGGGAATCTCCCTTCATACACTTGACAGGTCTCTCCGCACAGATCTGTCATAAGTATGAATTGGGATCACTTAAAAAACACTAAACGTTAAATACATTTTTTTAAATCACGTATTTAAGATTAGTTAAAATTACATTAAATTAAATATTTTAAACAAAAATGTAATTAAAGAAAAATAATTATAGTTTTTTACAGGGCTAAGAATAAACTTACCTTTTTTAAAAGTATTTTTAAATTATAAATGAGTGAAACAAAAATTAATTTTCTATTTTTTAAAACTCTTATGCTGGTAAAAGCAGGCCTTACGCAGGCTTTTACCAGGCAGAAGATTTTTAAAGGTTTTCAGCGGACGGAAGTTGTGCAGAAAGCAGAACTCTCTGCCCACGGAGGCACTTCTCCCGGGCAGGTGGATGATCTGTCCAGAGGATTCTTGACAGATCATAAGTGCCAGGTTTTAGCGCACGCGCTTCGCATGCCTGAAACCGGCACTTGCGCAGCCCCTATGGGTGCGTACACACCTCGTACACACCCGTGGGGTCGGAATATCCGGCCCAATGGGTTTTATTCATGAATGCACTATTTTTGCCGATGACTGTAAAAAGCATAAGCCTAGAAATCACTGTTTCTGAAGATAAAATCTCATTTACTGATAGTTGAAAAGAATGAGTAAACTTCTGTAGTGCCAGAATCGATGCTGAGCAGCACCACAGAAAACAAAAAGAAAATTTGTTGAATGGTAGTTGTTTATGTTTATATGCATTTCAATATCAATCAGATGGTGGTCCAGGTTCATCAAAATCTAGTTAGATAGTAACAACTTCTAAGGGTAAAAACTGTGCATTTGACTTAAAGCTATATCAAAATACATAGTCCTCCCAAATTATGTAGCAATAGCAGTTTTTTTGTTCTTAGGACCAAAGTTCAAGTGAGTTTTGGGGCAATTTTCAAGTAGTTCCAAAATAGGTACAAAGTTGCTGGAGTTAGTGCTCTACCCGCCATTGGTGCCAGCGGAAGGTCTGACCCATTTGTAGGCCCGAGCCTCATTAAAATGCCACCAGTGGGCTGCAGCCGTCAAGAGTGCATCCTGCTACAGCTCGCTAGTTATGGGGTGACAGGAAATTGGCTGGGTCCAGTGCTGAGCTGTCTGGCAGATCAGGTCAGGAGATAGGGGAGAGGAAATCCCAATGAGATATACAATCCCAGGATCCTGAGAGGGTGGGTTACATACAACCAAGTGCCATTGATAAGAAATTTTGGGGGAAAAAATTGGGTTGCTTTGCGCCTCCCATTATCGTCCCCAGGGGGCAGCACAGCGCCCCGTCCGCAAACTTCGGCTGCGATCCCTGACCTATCGCCGGACAATATGTTTGATAGGGTCAGGGGGGTGTTTTTGCAGCCGCGGCGGCGCTATTTAAAGGGGCAGGTATCGGGCGACTATTTTTTTTTCTGGTCGCCTGCCAGCACTTGCCCCCTTCCCCTCTTTCATTCGAGGTGGCAGCTGCGATCGCTCAGCCCGGCACTCCTCGAGTGCTGGGCTGCTTTCCCAGCACCTCGCTCCCCGGTGGTCCGGCAGGGCCCTGGTGCGCGCAGCGCTAGGCCCCTCCCCTTTAATCAGGGGAGGGAGGCCTGTAATACGTGCTGATGCACATGGCTCTGTTGCACATAGCGCCACGATATTCAGTGGTAGCGCCCCAGGAAGGAGGGGGTGTGCTTCCAGTAGCGCCCCACCTCTTGCTTGGGGTGCTACCACTGAATTTATGGCGTGGCGCGCTAACTTTCTCAGGGCACTAAAAGTAGTGTCCCAGTGACGTTAGCACCCCAAAGGGGGCACCACCGAATTTTTCCCCCTTTATATTTTATCCTTTTATATAAAATTTTAGCCACATCAAAATATGCAAATCTGAACTGATTTTGGAAACTGCTGGCTAAAAGGAGCTTGTGTGGTAAAAATCCATTGATTCCTACACTTGTTCTGATATCTGAAGCCATTCCAATGTTACATTGCAACAGGAATTTGCTCCTGGGTTTGAAAACTTTGGATTGTCTCCCAGTAACCCTTGAGCTATAACTAACCAAATACAGATCCTTTATCGAAGAAAGTGTGAGTTAATTTGTAGTTTCTGATCAACATGTTATGGGGGGAGACCTGGTGGAGTGGATCACCTGCACGTTATAGAAACCGCATGTTAACAAATTCAAAGCCCACTCAGGTGATAGAAATAGTTACTATGAATTACCAGGCTGACAGTTGTCTATTGCAATTGCAATTGTTCCAAGTCTCCGAAAGATTAACTGCAGACATGCCTGACATCTCTCATTGGTATCTGACTTCTGTTTGGAAATGACTTTTATCTAAAATAGCAGACCAACTGGGAGTCTTGCTGGTATGACACAGTTATGTTTAGCCCTGAAGGTGTGCAACCTGCTTGAGGTAAATATCCTAAAGAGCACCTTTGCACCTTTGACATCTATCTTGATTAACAGCACTGTGGCCAGCAGCTGTCTGAAATTGGGGATAAGTTGGGCAAGCTTTTCTTAGTTCTTTAGTTTTAACGCATTCAGGTCGCTGTGCTAAGGTAGGACTCTATAAATGCAGGAGTGTGCACCTAGGTTAAAAGCACCTCAAAAATGTCTTTATTTTGGTTCAAGATAAATAGCTTTAAAGGTTTAAATTAATAATTGTATTGTTATTTTACTAATTAGATGTGCTACTCTTGCTTCTGTATAATTTTATATATTTTAATAAATACAATTTAGTAGATTTTAGTCTGAGCTATATGGTCTGCCAGTTTGATGTTTTCTGCCAGTTGGGAGAGACTTGAGGTACACAGTGGATCAGCTGTTTTATTTCCAGCTTCTTATACCACTGGTAAAGGATTCATTGCTTAAAGTGTGGCAACACTATCCCAGATATTTTGCAAATATGATCAAGTTCAAAGAATGTGCAAGCTTGCTAATGGACACAGTAAAGATGAGTGAAAAGTATTGAGAAGAAGCCTAAATTGTAACAATAGCTGGTAACTAGGTTGCTAGCATTTCTATTTAAATAGAATACAGTTTCCACAAAAATGGTGTTAAGAAAATTCCCACAGCATATGTTATTTTACTGAAGATTTTAAAATAGTACTTTAATTCCACAGCACTAACTATTGTTATACTTGAGACATAGGCCTAGAAATTCGGTTGGTAGCGCCAGCGATTAGTGCCTAAAGAGCCCGAGAATTGGGGTGTTACCCAATTTTCGGGCGGGCGCTGTAAATATAGCGCCACCTCCCATATTGAGTATGACTTTAGCGCCGGCACTAACTCTTTGCGCGCGCCCACGGGTGCAGGCAGATCATGACGTCATTTCAGTGTGCAACACCATTTTTGCGCCCCGGACCGGATATTCGGTGGCGCCCGCAACCTTTCCGCCTGGCGCTATTAGTGACAGTTGGATAGAGTGTTCCCAGGCCCTTCTCGGACTCGGGGGGCGCTATTTAAAGGGGACAGCACTAGTATAAAAGCTGCAGCCATTTGGGCTGGCCATCCTGATCATTGCTGGAGAGAGTTGCTGACCTTCTGTTGGACAGTAACTTTCTCATTGAGCCTTCGGAGGCACTGGCACTGGCAGCTTGAGGGCCCGGCTCCCAAGCTGGTGATGCAGCATCTGAAAGCAGGGAGGTGGAAGAGTGGCTTTAGCAAAAGGACAGGTTCGCAGCAAGGGATGCCAGATTGCGGCAAGGCTATGACATGGGTCCACAGTGAGAAAGCATGCTGGCGGGGGGAACAAGTAGAAGGAGACAGTTGTAAGAGGTGAGAACCTTACCATCGCTGTCGACAATGGGGTCGGTAGCTGCAGTGGTTACAGGACCACTCAGACGTCCTCCAAGAATCTGGTGGACTCTCTCCTCGAGATCCGTGAGAGTGACCACTTGTGGAGGTCCTCCACCGGTGCGAAAAGAGGGGAAGTTATGTTACCTGATGCCCTGAGTGATCATCTCATGCCCCCCATGGTGCAAGAGCCCTTACATGACGCCCTGAGTCAAATGTGCATGTGTGTGCCCAGAAAGGGCCATGGGTGCTTGCTGGCAGTTGGCCAATGGGGCACAGGCCAACCTGTAGCCATAAAGTCAGGTGCAAATGAAGGGATGCAGAAGTTTGCAGGAACAACACCCACCCTCACGACCCGAGTGAGGTCGTTGAATTTCTTTCTGCATTGGGCAGGGCTCCTGGTCACCATGCTGCTGGAGTTGACCCTCTGGCATACATCCCTCCAAGCTCGTCGGTAGTCCTTATGATTCGGCCTCCTGCCATTGTCTGGGTAGAGAACATCTCGCCGGCGCTCCACTGCGGCCACCAATTGCTCCAGAGCCTCATTGATGAAGCGCTCAGCTCTCTGTCTCACCTTCTCCATCTGGTCCAAGTTTTTAGCACCAGAGAAGGGCCTGCGCCGATTCTGAGGCCTGCAAGGCGCAGAGTGTGGATGCTGAAGCTGACTGACCCACCCCTTTAAGAGCTAGCCGGCGCCTGGAAGTCTCATGGTCATCGGTAATTGAGAGCACCTGCGCTGAGCCCGTCCGCTCCGATATTGGGTTGCGCTGGAAGTTTAGTGCCTTAGGAGTCCCGTGTAATGCCTGAATTCGCACCTCAATCACCTTTAGGGGCGATGCAACCCAATATCGCGCCAGGCGGCGATAAGTTTCGTCTGGCTATAAACTTTGCGCAGCGCCAGTTCTAACGCCTCAAGCCGGGCTATACCCAATTTCTAGGCCAAGAGTCATAACAGCACAGAAGGAGGCCATTCAGCCCATCGAGTCCATGCCGGCTCTCTGTACAGCAATCCAGTCAGTCCCATTCCCCCGCTCTATCCCCGTAGCCCTGCAAGTTTATTTCCCTCCAGTGCCTATCTAGTCTCCCCTTGAAAACATTGAGTGTCTCCGCTTCCACCACTTCCGATGGCAGCGAATTCCAGGTCCTCACCACTCGCTGCGTAAAAAAGTTTTTCCTCACATCCCCCCTGTATCTCTTGTCCAAAACCTTAAATCTGTGTCCCCTAGTCCTAGTGGAAACAGCCTATCCCCGTCTAGCCTATCCAAACCTGTCATAATCTTGTACACCTCTATCAAATCACCCCTCAACCTCCTTTGCTCTAGTGAAAACAAATCCAGCTTCTCCAACCGGTCCTTGTAGCTAAGATCCCCCATCCCCGGAACCATTCTAGTAAATCTCCTCTGCACCCTTTCAAGTGCCTTCACATCCTTCCAAAATGTGGTGACCAGAACTGGACGCAATACTCCAGTTGTGGCCTAACCAGCGTTTTTTAAAGGATCAGCATAACTTCTCTACTTTTGTACTCAAAACCTCTATTTATGAAGCCCAAAATCCCATATGCTTTGCCAACCACTCTCTCAATGACCCAGAAATTCGGGTTGGGGGCTTCCCGCGGGTGCAAGCCCCCGACCTGCACTTACCTTGTGCGCTGGCCATTGAGCTGTGGGCCCCTGTGGAATTCCAGTCCTGGGCCTCCTCCAACTGCCGGCGCGCAGTGCTTGCGTATACCAGGGGCGCAGTTATTCAATTCAATTCAATTCAATTTTATTTGTCATATATGCAGCAGACGTGTGTACTGCACAATGAAATGTTGATTTTTACTAGTCCTCCTTTACTAGTTCGATGCGTCCCCTGGGATCACATGGGCCATGAAGAGCCAATGGTAGCAGGGAATGCTTCATTCATAAGTTTGACAGGAAGACCTGTCAAACTTATAAATACTATAAGCCCCAAAACATCACTAAATCTTCAAATACATTTTTTAAAAATCACATTTTTTAAATAAACTATAAATTACATGAAATAACTATTTTAAACAATAATTTAAATTTTTGAAAAACATAATTTTATTTTCTAACGGGGCTAAAAATAAACTTACCTTTCTTTAAAGTATTTAAAAATAATAAACCTGTGGAAAAAATGTTTTAATCTTAATTAATTCACCACTTACCTTGTAAAAAGCAGGCCTTGCGACTGCTTTTTACATGTCTAACTTCTGGAGACTTACCCTCCAGGGAAAACCTGCAAAAAGAACGTAAGTTCGATGCGCACGCGCAGCCTCCCCTGCGCATGCGTTCGACCTCTGAACCCTTTCTTTCAGGGGAATGGAAGTGCCGGTTTCCCGCGCATGCGCAGTGCATGCAGGAAACCTGTGCATACTCACCCGTGGAGACCCGAATTTCTGGGCCATTATGTCCTGCCACCTTCAGGGACCTATCCACATTAACACCCAGGTTCCTCTGTCCCTGCACACTTTTTAAAACTGTGCCATTAAGTGTATATTGCCTCTCCCTGTTCCTTCTGCCAAAATGCATCACCTCACACTTCTCTGTATTAAATTCCATCTGCCACTTGTCTGCCCATTCTGCTAGCCTTTTTATGTCCTGTTGCAGTCAATTGGTATCATCCTCACTGTTTGCCACACCCCTACGTTTGGTGTCATTGGCAAATTTAGAAATTGTACTATGTATTCTGATATCCAGGTCATTGATTTGTATCAAAAAAAGCAGTGGCCCCAGTACTGACCCTTGGGGAACACCACTGTCTACCATCCTCCAGTCTGAAAAACAGCCATTTACCACAACTCGCTGTTTTCTATCCTTAAGCCAATTCCTTATCCAAGCTGCCACTGACCCACCTATTCCATGAGCCTCAATTTTGTTAACCAGCCTTCTATGTGGTACTTTGTCAAACGCCTTCCAAAAATCCATGTAGACAACATCCATTGCATTCCCTTCATCAATCTCTCTGTTACTTCATCAAAAAATTCAATTAGATTAGTCAAACATGATCTGCCTTTTACAAATCCATGTTGGCTCTCCTTAATTAGCTTAAACCTCTCCAAGTGCCCGTTAATTTTTTCCTTGATTATTGTTTCTAAAACTTTATCCACCACTGATGTTAAACTGACCAGTCTGTAATTACTAGGATTGTCCTTACACCCTTTCTTGAACAATGCTGTCACATTTGCCACTTTCCAATCCTCAGGCACCTCCCCCACATCTAGGGAAGACTGGAAAATTATGGCAATCCCTTCCATTACCTCCTCCCCCAATTCCCTTAGCAACCTGGGATGCAAGCCATCTGGACCAGGCGACTTATCCACTCTAAGCATACCCAGCCTTTCTAGTACATCCTGTCTATTAATTTTCACCTCTTCCATTGCTTCTAACTTTTCCACTTCTACCGATATTTTGTCAGCATCCACCTCCTTACGAAACATCAATACAAAGTACTCATTGAGTATTCTAGCCTTGACCTGTGCCTCTAAGCATATATCACCTTCTTTGTCCCTAATAGGCCCCACACCACCTCTTACTACCCGCTTACTGTTTACATGCCGGTAGAAGATTTTTGGGTTCCTTTTATGTTAACCGCCATTCTACTCTCATATTCTCTCTTTGCCAATCTTATTTTCATCTTCACATCCCCTCTCAACTTATTGTATTTGGCCTAGTTCTCCCTTGAAGAACTCACCTGGCATGCATCATACATCCTCTTTTTTTGTTTCATCATCTTCTCTATCTCCCTCGTCATCCAAGGAGCCCTTGCTTTGGTTCCCTTACCCTTCCCTCTTGTTGGAATGTACCTAGCCTGTACTTGGAACATCTCCTTGTTAAAGATCTCCCATTGTTCCGTTACAGTTTTTACTGTCAGTCTTTGGTTCCATTTTACCCTGGTTAGATCCTTTTTAGAAGTTCCACTGTAGATTGTTCCTTGTTCCTCACCATTGCTGATCTAAATCTTATGATACGATGATCACTTGTACCCAGAGTGTTCTTCCACAGACACTTGGTCGTCCTGGCCCACCTCATTCCCCAGCACCAGATCCAGCAATGCCTCCTTCTTAGTTGGGCCAAGAACATACTGGTCAAAGAAATTCTCCTGAACACGTTGCAGAAATTCCTCCCCCTCCTTTCCCTTTACCCTAGCATTATCCCAATCGATATTTGGGCAATTAAAGTCCCCCAATATCACCACTCTATAGCTCTTGCATATCTTTGCAATTTCCCTGCAGATTTGTTCCACTACCTCCCTCTCACTATTTGGAGGCCTATAGAATACCCCAATAGTGTGATCATACCCTTTTTGCTCCTCAACTCTAACCAAATGGATTCTGTCCTTGTCCCCTCAAGAACATCCTCCCTTTCCAACACTACAATGTCTTCCTTAATCAGCACTGCCACCCCACCTCCCTTTTTCCCTTCCCTATCTTTTCTGAACACCTTATACCCTTGAATATTAAGTGCTCAGTCCTCACCGTTTTTAAGCCACGTTTCCATTATTGCTACATCATATTGCCACACGGCTAATTGTGTTTGTAGCTCATCAACCTTATTCACCACACTTTGTGCGTTCACGTACATGCATTCTAAACCCATATCTAATGTACTACTTCCACTTCTAGTACTACTTTCTTCTCTAGTACTATCCAACACACACTCTTTTATGCACCTTCTTCCTCTTTTCTACTCCTATATGCTAGTGCCCATCCCCCTGCCAAGCTAGTTTAAACCCTCCCCACGAGAATATTGGTCCCAGCTCTGCTGAGGTGTAACCCGTCCGGCTTGTACAGGTCCCACCTTCCCCAGAAATGGTTCCAATGCCTCAGGAATCTAAAGCCCTCCCTCCTACACCATCTCTCCAGCCACACATTCATCTGTTCTATCCTCCTATTCCTGTACTCACTAGCACGTGGCACTGGGAGTACTCCAGAGATTACTACCTTTGAGGTCCTGCTTTTTAATCACTATCCTAGCTCCCTAAACTCTGCCTGCAGGACCTCATCCCTCTTTCTGCCTATGTCATTGGTACCGATATGGACAATGACTCAGTGACATCCTTGATCCTGGCACCAGGGAGGCAACATACCATCCTGGAGTTACGTCTGCGGCCACAGAAACGCCTGTCTGCTCCCCTAACTATCGAATCCCCTACCACTATTGCTCTTCTACTCTTTTTCCTTCCCACCTGTGCAGCTGAGCCACCCGTGGTGCCGTGGACTTGTGTCTGGCTGCACTCCCCAGAGGAATCATCGCCCTCACCAATACGCAGAACAGAATACTGATTGGAGAGCGCAATGCACTCTGGGGACTCCTGCACACCTGCCTCGTCCTCCTCTTCTGTCTGGCGGTCACGCATTCCCTCTCTGCCTGCATACTCTTAAGCTGCAGGGTGACCACCTCCTGAAACGTGCTATCCATGTAACTCTCAGCCTCCCGGATGCACCGCAGTGACTCCAGCTGACGCTCAAGCTCCGAAACTCGGAGCTCGAGTTGCTGTAGCTGGTGACACTTCCTGCACATGTGGTCATCTAGGCTATGCGAAGCGTCCAGGACTTCTCACATGGCACAGGATGTGCACTCCATGGGACTGAGCTGCCCTGCCATGCCTCTATTTAATAGACTAAGTTATGTGGCACATAGCAACATGGAATACTCTGGTGGCCACATTTGAATCTGCACCAATGGAAAATTGGACATCAAGTGAGGATTGAAAGGTAAGAATCTGAACATCTATAAATGTCTTGCTATTTAAAAAAACATTAAGGGAATGGAATGTAGTTATGTGGAAGAATATACTATTCTCTCTCTATCTTTATCTTCAATTTTGTTCATTAGCACAGCACCCAGCTAGGTTGCAACTATTCCAACAAGCCCCTAGCCTTTTCCATAAGGATAACCTGGACTCTGTGATTTGCAGCAGTGGGCGTTCCCCTCTCTCAGCAAACAACCTCCTTTCGCTGTCCTCCAGAACAGTGCAATTCCTAGTTGCCAAATGATGCTGCTGCCAGTGAGAGCAGAAGCAAAGGATCACTTGGACCTGGAATAAACTCAGCATTTCGCATTTAATCATTTGCCAAGGCCAAAAATAAATCTGCACTGGCACAAATAGCGATAAAAGTTCTGCCTGTAGCTTTTAGGAAACGTTCATCTATAACATCAATACTTCAAGTAAATCAAATACAGTACATAGCTTTTTATACTCATTGTTAACAAAAAACTCTCAGCCTTATTACTGTACTATTGACACACACATCACTGAAAATTGAGTTGCACTGGATAGCAAGCACCTATTTCCCTTAGCAGAGAGGTCAATAACCAGGGGCATAGATCTAAAATAATTGGTAGAAGGATTCGAGGGACGTTGAGGAGAACATTTTTCACACAGAAGGCGGTGGGGGTCTGAAAAGCACTGCCTGAAAGGGTGGTAGAGGCAGAAACCCTCATTGCATTTAAAAAATACTTGGATATGGACTTGAAGTGCTGTAACCTATAAGGCTACAGACCAAGAGCTGGAAAGTGGGATTAGGCTGGATAGCTCGTTTCAACCAGTGCAGACACGATGGGCCAAATGGCCTCCTTCTGTGCTGTAAATTTCTATGATTTTGCTGGATGGTACATATGACCTTTGCTATTTATATTTTCATGTTCTCCTCACCAGTGATTGTTCAGATATCATTAAATGCACTAATTATTCTTACCTTCTTTTTACTCATGTGGCAGCTCTGATTGGATTTCAAAGGTTTTTCAGTGCATGAGTTTTTAAAGTATCTACTTAGAACATTCACAATAAGGTGGCATTGATCAATGACTAAATTGTTTATATAGTTTATCTAGCCAACAGACATTAATGTGAAGCTAATTCAATGCATTAGGAAGACAAAGGCCTAGAAATTTTGTCGCGCCAGAAAACAGTCGCTCAGGGAGTGGGGTGTGTGCTACACAGGGGCAAAGGGATCATGGGAAATTCATGCTGGGAGCTCATTATCATGACAAGCATGCAGCCAGCACTACCCACACTGCTTATTGGCCTCACACCTGCTTGGATTGGGTATCATTGACTCCACTCAAAAGCAGCCTGCACTTCCAGAAGAGGAAGAGCACTGTGGCTGCAGGCAGTAGGAACCTGGGCGATGGGACTGGAAGAGCTGCAGACAGATCCCCTCGAATCTCAGACGTAGCATTGGAAGTCCTTGTTCATGTGGCTGGCAGGAGGAAGGAGCCCGTGTTGCCCCTGGGGCACAGAAAGCCCTGGCAACACATGCATCAACACTGAGAAGAGGTGGCTCAGGAGGTCAATGGCAGAACCCCTGACCTGGCTGCAATGCCGAAAGAAGTTTAATGACCTCACCAGGGATGTCAAGGCAGGAATCCTAAATTTCAACTTAATTACTCTCTGCTCACACCTGCACACCCATTATTCACAACCCACTCCTCCCCCACTTTCTTTCACGCTCTTACAATCAATTGCACCACACTTCACTCCAATTCCTTCTCGTCCTACTCCCACACTGAGCACTTCCTACTCTCAGCACTACTGGAATCCTTATCTCCCCATACCTCATACCTTGCACATAACATCCGCACTGTTCGACCCTGATAGCCATCATCTCAAAATAGCTCACAAGGCTACCACTTGAGAGAGCAGGCAGCGACCAGAGAATGCTGAGGGCACCTACACATCTTGTTGCCACTGGAAGACCAGGTCCTGGAGCTGACAGACAGGGGCATGTCATGCCCATGGCACAGGGTTTCTTCACACCTTACCCTCTTTTCCTTCTCACTTCTATCTCACCCTACACACTCTGCATGACAAACTGTGGCTGCTTTCAGCAACCAGTCATCTCTCTTTGCTTACCCTTGACACTAAAAGCTAACCCTTGTCCCTCTCTTTAATTTCAGGTGCAGAAAATGTAGAGAGCTCTGTGGAAGTTGAGAATGAGGAAGACAGCCTTCCTGAAGGGAAGGCAGGAGAGTGTTTTGACAGATAAAAGAGGCCTGAAAAAAGTCCAGGACATTAACCGTGGTAGATTTCAACTACCCAGATATTGACTGAGGAAACAGAGAGGAAAAACCAAGGAGCAGTGCGTGTTTATTAAAATCATGTTTCTTTGCTGAGTTTGTTGAATAGCCAATACTGTTTAGCAATGACCCCAGTGTGATAAAAGCAATAAATTAGAAGCGTAGGAGTATCTGGGATTCAGAATTCATAATATTGTTAGAACTGAAATGCTTGTAAGGATAACGGGGCAATGACATAAGAACATAAGAAATAAGAGCAGGAATAGGCCATACGGCCCCTCGAGCCTGCTCCGCCATTCAATAAGATCATGGCTGATCATCGACCTCAACTCCACTCTCCTGCCTGATCTCCATATCCCTTTATTCCCCTAGAGTCCAAAAAAAGTATGACACAAAGGTATTGGGGGTAGAAATAGCAATTTTCAGGCATGCACAGAAATCGCTCCAACCGGGAGGCTTGAGGCTCACCTGAAATTGGGCCTCGGCCTCACTTGCATAATTTGGGTGAGCTGCCAACACCTGTTGCACCTCCAGAGGCAGCTCATCCGACTGCTTTATCCAATCTTGGGCTTCCTGGCTGGTCAGCAAGGGCCCTCAGCTAACTCCCGGGGGTGGGATGAAAGCAGGAGAGGGGGGTCGATCATGAAACGACAGTGGCCCGCCCTTAGGAAGACTGTGGAGCCGGGAGGTGCATCGCTGCTCCTCCTGGCTCCACAGGAGGGCTTGTAAAAACCAAAAAACTTACCTTTAGGTGGCGGCCGGTTTAGAACCCTGACTGGAGCAGGCCGGTATCTGCCCCACTCATCACAACCCAACTTAGGAGAAGGGCCCTAAAACAGGCATTAGGTCCCTCAATTACATCTGTAAGAGGCTTAATACCTGTTTTAGGTGGTCGTCGGGGTGCCTGCAAAATGGCCGAACCTAATATCAGGTCGGTCATCTTTAAGGCATTCTTGGGGTGCAAGATGTGATCTCCAACAGCTCTCATTGTGCCTGTTTTACACCCGTACAATTCTATCACTTGTAATTTAAAAAAATCGGACTTTGACGGACAGGTTGGGTGATTGGGCAGAAGCATGGCAGATGCAGTATAATGTGGATAAATGCGAGGTTATCCACTTTGGTGGCAAAAACAGGAAGGCAGATTATTATCTGAACGGCAATAGATTGGGAGAAGGGGAAGTGCAACGAGACCTGGGTGTCCTTGTGCACCAGTCGGTGAAGGTAAGCATGCAGGTGCAGCAGGCGGTTAAGAAGGCAAATGGGATGTTGGCCTTCGTAGCGAGAGGGTTCGAGTACAAGAACAGGGATGTCTTGCTGCAGTTGTACAGGGCCTTGGTGAGACCACACCTTGAGTATTGTGTGCAGTTTTGGTCACCTTATCTGAGGAAGGATGTTCTTGCCATGGAGAGAGTGCAGCAAAGATTCACCAGACTGATACCTGGGATGGCAGGAATGACGTATGAGGAGAATTTGGGTCGATTGGGCTTATACTCGCTGGAGTTTAGAAGAATGAGAGGGGATCTCATTGAAACTTATAAAATTCTAACAGGACTGGACAGACTGGATGCAGGAAGGATGTTCCCGATGGCCGGGGAGTCCAGAACCAGGGGTCACAGTCTAAGGATAAGTGGTAAGCCATTTAGGACAGAGATGAGGAGGAATTTCTTTACCCAGAGAGTGGTGAACCTGTGAAATTCTCTACCACAGAAGGCAGTGGAGGCCAATTCATTAAATATATTCAAGAAGGAGTTGGATATATTTCTTAAGGTTAAAGGGATCAAGGGATATGGGGAGAAGGCAGGGACAGGGTACTGAAATTGGATGATCAGCCATGATCTCTGATGTGCCTCAATGAATCCGAGACTCAACGTTAACGGAGCAAAGCAAGGCTTTTATTAACTCAGAAAGTAATACACAGTGGAGAAGTGTCTCTCATCCAGAGATCTGCTGTACTGCCTGTGAGACACGCTGGGGCCTGCTTAAGTAGGGGCCAGGTATGGGCAGAGCCCTACACACAATACAGTACAGGTAAGGAAATGAAACTGAAACTAAACTCCCCTGCTTGTCACAGTCACAGGCACAATCAAACACAGAGAATACAGAGTGCCTGATGAATGGCATATTTCATCACATTCACCCCTTCTACAGATTTAGTCTGTTCGGGGGTTTGATAGTCCTCTGTGACCGACGTAGCTGTTGTGGTGCCGCGGGTGTCGGCTGGGTGTCCCCGGTGGCCTCCTGGGTCTCTGCCGGGGGCGCCGCCAGGTTTGTTGAAGGGGTAGTTGGTGGGGGCACCATTGGTCGATGTTCTTCCGGGGGTGATGAAAGGATAGTGGGTGGGTAAGAATTGCTGTAATCGTTGTTGCTGTTGTTGTCGTGGTTGTTGTCGTTACCGGCTGGGGCGACGTCTTTTATGGACACGGTGTCCTCCCTTCCGTCGGCGTGCCGGACATACGCGTGTTGGGGGTTGGCATGGAGTAGGTGCACTGACTCCACGAGAGGGTCCGTCTTGTGGCCCCTCACATGCCTTTGTACAAATACTGGACCTGGGGTGGAGAGCCATGACGGCATGGATACGCCTGAGGTGGATTTCCGGGGAAAGGCAAACATTCGTTCATGAGGCGTGGCAGTACACAATAGCGACCGTATCGAATGGAGCACATCTGGGAGGACTTCCTGCCAGCGGGAGATAGGGAGGCCCTTGGTCCTTAGAGCTAGAGTGACTGCTTTCCATACTGTCCCGTTCTCTCGCTCCACCTGGCCGTTACCCTGGGGGTTGTAGCTGGTGGTACGGCTCGTGGCGATCCCCCTGGACAGCATGTACTGGCATAGCTCTTCACTCATGAAGGACACCCCCCTATCCGTATGGATGTAGCTCGGCATACCGAACAGGCAGAACAGGCTGTTGAGGCATTTAATGACCGTGGCGCTGGTCATGTCTGGGCAGGGGAAGGCGAATGGGAAACGGGAGTATTCGTCCACAATGTTCAGGAAGTAAACATTGCGGTCGACTGATGGGAGGGGGCCCTTGAAATCTAAGCTGAGCCGCTCAAAGGGCCGTGTAGCTTTGATTAAGTGGGCTCTATCTGGGCGGTAGAACCGAGGCTTGCACTCAGCGCAAGTGCGGCAGTTCCTGGTCAGAGACCGAACTTCCTCAATCGAGTAGGGTAAGTTGCGGGACTTTATGAAGTGGAACAGCCGTGTGACCCCTGGGTGGCAGAGGTCGTTGTGGAGGGTCTGTAGCCGATCTCCGGTGGCGCTGGCACACATCCCTCGTGAGAGGGCGTCAGGGGATTCGTTAAGGGCCCCTGGCCGGTAAATGATGTCACACTCGAAGGTGGAGAGCTCGATCCGCCACCTAAGAATCTTATCATTTTTAATCTTCCCCTTCTGTTTATTATTAAACATAAACGCTACCGACCGCTGGTTGGTAAGTAGGGTGAAGCATTTGCCGGCTAGGTAGTGCCGCCAGTGGCGCACTGCCTCCACGATGGCTTGGGCCTCCTTTTCCACGGAGGAGTGTCTGATCTCAGGCCCTTGGAGGGTCCTCGAGAAGAAAGCTACGGGCCGCCCCACCTGGTTGAGGGTGGCCGCCAAGGCAAAGTCAGACGCATCACTTTCCACTTGAAAGGGAGTGTTCTCGTCCACTGCCTGTAGCGTGGCCCGCTCAATATCCCGCTTAATGCTTTTGAAGGTGGCGTGGGCCTCAGCAGAGAGCAGAAAAGAGGATGCTTTCAAGAGGGGGCGGGCTTTGTCAGAGTAGTTGGGGACCCATTGGGCATAATAAGAAAATAACCCCAGGCACCTTTTCAGGGCTTTGGGAGTGTTGGGCAGGGCCAGCTCCCGTAGGGGGCGCAATCGGTCGGGGTCTGGTCCAATTTCCCCATTCTCCACCACGCTGCCTAGTATGCAGAGGCGCGTGGTGTTGAAAACGCACTTGTCCTCGTTGTAAGTGAGGTTGAGTTTTTGTGCGGTTTTCAGGAACCTCTCGAGGTTCGAGTCGTGATCCTGCTGGTTGTGACCGCAGATGGTGACGTTGTCGAGGTAAGGGAAGGTTGCCTGCAAGTGGCGGTCATCGACCATGTGGTCCATCTCCCTCTGGAAGACCGAGACCCCATTCGTCACCCCAAAGGGGACTCTGAGAAATTGGTAGAGGCGTCCGTTCGCCTCGAAGGCGGTGTACGGGCGGTCCTCTGGTCTGATAGGGAGCTGGTGGTACGCTGACTTGAGGTCGATGGTGGAGAACACCCGGTATTGGGCAATTTGGTTCACCATTTCTGATATGCGGGGTAGCGGGTAGGCGTCTAGTTGGGTGTACATGTTGATCGTTTGGCTATAGTCGATCACCATCCGTTTCTTCTCGCTACCCCTCACCACCACTACTTGGGCGCGCCACGGGCTGTTGCTGCGTTCAATAACGCGCTCCCTCAGCAGCCTGTCCACCTCGGTCGCGATAAACTGCCTGTCCTCCCAGCTGTACCTCCTGCTTTTGGTCGCTATTGGCCGGCAGTTGGGAGTAAGGTTCGCGAATAGCGAAGGCGGCTTTACCTTCAGGGTAGCCAGACCGCACACTGTGAGGGGCGGCTGGGACCCACCGTAATTGAGCGTGATGCTTTGGTGGTGGCACTGGAAATCCAGGCCCAAGATCACGCTCGCGCATAGACTCTTCATGATTAGTAATTTAAAATTATCGTATACAGTTCCATTAACGGACAATTGCACCGCGCAGTAACCCATAATGGTCGATGTCTGGGTTTTATCAGCCATAGAGATGGTGCCCCGAGCAGGGACCACCGTTAGAGAGAGTTGTTGTGCTAGTCCAGGGTGGATAAAACTCTCCGTGCTTCCACTGTCAATTAAACATTTAACCCCGCACCCGTTTACCTCGATGTCCACCATTGATTTGGATAGCGGGTGCGGTCTGGTCTGGTCCACTGTGACCGATGCCACTGTAGGGCCCTGATCGAGACAAGATGGCGTCCACGCTGTCTGCTCACAAGATGGCGGACCCCATGAGGTCGGGCAAGATGGCGTCCAAGATGGCCGCTCCCACGGCGCACACGCGGCGGTGGCGGGTTTTCCAGCGGGGTTCCCTCTGCACACCTTCCCGAAGTGCCCCTTCTTACCGCACTTAAAGCAGGTGGTGCCTTTCGCTGGGCACAGGTTTCTGGTGTGCTTCGGCTGCCCGCAGAAGTAGCAGTTGGGGCCCCGATGCGTCGCGGCTGTCGTAGGGCTTCTGGGGGGAGAGCGGGGCCCCGACGGTGTCGGACTGCCGGGCAGGGAAGATGCCTTCCAAGATGGTGGCACCCTTGGTGCACACGTGGCGGCGTGGGCGGCGCGGGCTGAAGAGTAGGCATCCGAGTTTCTCTGGGCCTCATCTAGGGATCGTGCTGTGTCCACAGCCTGTTTCAGGTCCAATCCCGTTTTTTCCAGTAGTCTCTGCCAGATGTAAGTGGAGCTGAGGCCTGTGATAAAGGCATCACGAACAAGCTCGTCAGTGTATACTGCGGCTTTTACATCTTGGCACTTGCAGTCTTTGCCAAGCGTTTTCAGGGTGACTAGGAACTCATCCAGCGATTCCCCAGGTCGCTGTGTGCGAGTAGCGAGCAGATGCCTAGCGTACACCTCGTTCGTAGGCTGCTGGTAATGCGCCTTTAGGATGTCGCAGGCGGCCGGGTACGTGTCGGCGTCTTGGATGAGGGGGTAAACCCGGTGGCTTACCCAATTCCGCAGGATTCCGAGTTTCATACTTTCAGCGTCCGTAGCATCTGTGATGGCTGCGGAATTGTCCAGGAAGAATTCCATACACTTAAACCAGTGTCCGAATCGTGCCGATGCGTCCGAAGCATGCGGGTCCAAATCCAAACGTTCGGGTTTCAAGAGTTGATCCATTGCGTTGAAAATTGAGTTAATAAAATTGATGTGCCTCAATGAATCCGAGACTCAACGTTAACGGAGCAAAGCAAGGCTTTTATTAACTCAGAAAGTAATACACAGTGGAGAAGTGTCTCTCATCCAGAGATCTGCTGTACTGCCTGTGAGATACGCTGGGGCCTGCTTAAGTAGGGGCCAGGTATGGGCAGAGCCCTACACACAATACAGTACAGGTAAGGAAATGAAACTGAAACTAAACTCCCCTGCTTGTCACAGTCACAGGCACAATCAAACACAGAGAATACAGAGTGCCTGATGAATGGCATATTTCATCACAATCTCATTGAATGGCGGAGCAGGCTCGAGGGGCCGAATGGCCTACTCCTGCTCCTATCTTCTATGTTTCTATGTAACACAATGGTGGCAAAGAGATCTACAGCAGAAAAGTATTTAAGGAACTTTACTGAGTCTACAATCAAAATTCAAATTCATTCCAGCTGCATTAAAAGCACCTGGAAGGTGAATGTGTTTAAGTAAGCATGTAACGATTAATATTTTATATTGTGTCAGCCTAATTTCAATGGAATGAGTGAGGTTTTTTAAAGAGTGTGTGATCTTTCCCATCAGATTACCTCCCAGATGAAAATTAAAATATTGAATTTAAAATTACTATTGGTCCTGAGGAAAATGAAGAACATTTTGTCAGAGGCCAGATTTCTGTGGCCCTTGCAGTACTAAGCTTTACAGCAGGCCCAGATTTGATTCCAAAGCCTGTGTTGTTAATTGTTCTCAATAAGCCAGTAGTTGGTTTCAGTGCCATTGGGCCAGGAAGAGGAAAAGGTCAGCAGCATTCCCACTCTTGACTGCTGTCCAGTGACCCAGTCAGAAAGCGTGCATCAGATGACAACAGAATCAAGTTTGTCTGTGATGCTCCCCTTGTTAAAATAGCATGCTGATACTCATTGTCCAGCCTCACATATGAAGAATGGCTACTTAAGTGAAATATAGGAGAGTGTCTGGTGCCTTCGGAGCGGTACTCCCAGCAAGAGTGAGACCATCAGGAGAGGTGTGGCGAACCCATGGGAGTGGCGAGGTGGCCGGCGGGCGGGAGCTGGATTTCGGGCACAGGAGGCCGCGGACGTGAACCTGGTGGAACGATCCCCCACAGTAGGTGAGTAGTCAGGGGGAAGCCAGGGCTAGGGAAGCCTCCTGCCAGGTTTCACTGGCGACTCTGGCACTGGGCGTCACATCCACGACTGGCAGTTAAATCGAATCAGTGCCAAATGACATCATCGGACCCCAACATTTAAATATTGATGAGGCCCATCTTCCCTGCGAGATGTCTTCACCGCGATGGAAACAACAGTTAAAATGGCGGTGACATGAATCGGTTATTCATGGAAGAAAGACTTGTGAAGTGATGCTGAGCGGCCTGCGGCTGGGCCCGTGCCCGAGTATTTATACTCTCCCTGGACAGCGCCACCCGCAGGCCGCTCAACATCACTTCACAAGTCTTTCTTTCATGAATAACCGATTCATGTCAGGCGGCGTGCAAAAATGTGCGGCGAACGCAGCGGGTAGTGCCCAACCACCATTTTAACCACCTGCATGCCCCATTCCCGCTGAATGGGCAGGGTTAAAATTTGGCCTAGTGTTTCTGGAAACAAAAAATGTTTACTATTTTGCCACAATTACACATTATTTAAGAATTACAATGTTCAATTCCATTGTTTTTATGAATAACTAGAACAAATGGTTCCTTCAAAATATAGATACCATCAAAAAATAATTGTGGGTGTAATATGATTTCTTTATTTAAGTTACACTGTTATAGGGAAATGTTAATAATAGATTTCAAAAATTGTAATTAAGCATCTCGTAAGTTTAAAAAACACAGAAAATGCACAAGTCAGTCAACACCTGTGGAGAGAACAGACAGTTAGCACTTCAGGCTCATGCCCTTTAAGTTGTTGTTTTGTTCACTTTGGTGCAGGATTCTCTCACTTCTGTTCCACAGTAAAGATGCCAGGTTTGTCAAGGACCAGGTTGTTCCTTCCTCAAATTTGCTGTGATGATAAAATGACTGCAGAGTTGTTTTTAACTTCTACACAAGATTTTGAGTGCATGGATATTACTTGTGTAGAGGTCTGTGCTGGACTAGGATTTACAGACATACCTGTGGGAATATAATATGCACTTTCCATGTAATTAGGTTCAGCTAATTGATTCTTTTGTGGATTATTTTTATGATCATGCTTGTCTGTTGCAGTAGTGTTTGTGCTATTTAGATGTGATTTTATTTGTACTTCAGGGGGCCCAGGAGATGGGCCAGGATATGCGACAAGTGGTGTTGAAAGTAAATCGGAAAATTGCGTTCTTGGTATGTATGAGGGCCTCAAGGCATTTGCGTATAGAACATATGGGGACAATGGTGCTTGATACAACCTACCATATGTTTGCTGAGGTATTATTACTTCAACATAACAACCTGTTTCTGGATCTAACAGCAATTTACGGGGAAATTGTATTGGTGCTTCAACAAAGTAATGTTTTCCAGTCTCTGGATCAATAAGCATTTTCTTGTGAGCTTGGGAGTGCTGAAAGCAGGGGAGTCGGGGATTGTCTGTAAAGGGAGGAGATTGAGGCACCTTGTAACATTTTTCCACAACATTTGGGGTTTGTCCAGTTGGAGGAAAATGGACTAAATGAGGTTCTACTTGATTTGGCACCCGAGGAGAAGCATAAAATGGATGCTGCAGAGAAGTCCCAAATGATTGAAACTCCTCGAGGAACTGGGGAGACAATGTTTGTGGTTCCTGTTTATGAGAATCTAGAGTTTTCCAATTTTGTTGGTGAGGGCTAGTTGTTGTTAAATAATGATCTGGTTTAAGAATAACCGGGTGAGGAGAAGCAGGCATTTGTATTTGGGGAGATGCCTGTGGCTTGTGTTCTTTAATAGGAATGGTGAGATAATTTACTGGGTCTGATGGTGTTGATGCTTCTTCTGGGGTGACTGTTTTGTTCATTGGCAGCATTTTCATTTCTAAGGTCTGTTGCTTGGCTTGGTCATGGGTTGAATCATTGGATAATTTAACAACAGGATTAATAGAATCAAGTGACTTCACATTTGTAAAGCTTGAAGGAGTCTGTGAAGCCAGCAGCCGATTAACTGCTGCATTCTGAATGTCAGGTGAAAATGCTGATTTGTCATGAACATCTTGGGTTTCAGTTTCTTGAAGTGATGTATTTGCTGAAATTTTAATAGTTTCTGGACAATTTGATGACTCCATAGAAACAACACTTCTTTTTTCTGTGGTTTTAACTGGTATTAAACTCATGTCATTTGGGAGTTGGGTCTGCACAGATGAAAGTTGTTCATCTACAATTTTGATATTATTGGATTCTGAACAGTCCTTTGTAGGACGTTGTCTTTCTTCCTTTGAAACGATTGAAATTGTATTGTCATCTTTGAATGGCTGTAATTCACTTATGAATGTTAACCCAACCTTTTCTGTTGTTGGTATCATTTCAACTTTATCTGTGTTTTTTTGGGTGATAGGTTCAATTTCAAATTGTTTCTCATTCTTACTTTCAACAGCTAGTAATGTGATGTCCCCACTGTTCTGCATACAAAGCAGCTCGTTCTGACTTTCCATGACATCATGGATCTCTCCTTTAAGATTACTCTTTATAGATGATAATTTTATTTCTTTGCCGTTTGAACTAGAATTAGATAAAGATTTTGTTTCATTTTGCAGCCCTCTTTGCATCTCATTTTTATGCTTATTTGTACTCGGTGATATTTTACCATCTTCACTTTTCAAAACCAGCTCACTCTGATTGTCTTGCTCAAGTTCTACCTGACGTTCAGGGTCATCAAGTAACAAATTGGTGTCTGCTACATTAAGAGTAGAATTTTCAAAGTGTTTGTTCTGATCTTCAAAACTGACTGGAAATTCTCTTTGCAGTTCATGTTTTCCACAGGACAGTTTGACGTCTTCATTGTCTAATGTTAAACTTTCTGACATTTTATTTTGATTTTCCAATTTTAATTGAATTTCGTTCTTACGTTTACCTTTTCTCGGTGGTGTTTGAGTTTCTTTATCATTTGAGGTTGATATCCTTAAACATTTGTTTCGATTTTCCAATCTCATGTTAATATCCTTGTTAGGGTCATCGTTCCAAGATGATACACCCATGTCTTTGTCGCTACTAGAATTACACAAGAGTCTATTTTGACTCTTCAACTTAACTTGAATATCATTCTGAGGATCGCTTTTTCTGTTTGACAGTTCAACATGCTTATTACTGTAACCAAAAATCCCTAATCTGTTTGAAGGTGAATTCTCTAAAAATGTAGTTTGATTTTGCATTCTATCTGTAACCTCTCTTCTTGGCTCTTCTTTATAGAGTGGCATCTGAATATCTTCCTTGTTTGAATTAGAATTTGTTGAAAATTCATCTTCATTTTCTGGTTCACTTTGAATGTCTCTATTAGGCTCCATTTTGATCAATGAGCTGTCAGTATCTTCAGTAGTTGAAGTAGAGCTTGATAAATGTGTGTTGAGATTTTCCAGTCCTACCTGCAGATCACTTTTTTGTTTACTTTTTCCAGGTACCAAATCAGTAATTTCACTATTCAGCATAAAATTGTCTGAATGTTTTTTCTTATCCTCTGCTCCGTCTTGGACTTTCATGAATGACAATTTAGGCTCTTCATTATTTGAAATCGATAAGGCTTGCATTTTCCTTTCAGGTGTTGTTTTATTAGTAAAACCGGTCACGTGTTCAGTTGCATTATTCCCATTCTCCTTTATAGAGTAACTTTGACTATCTGTTCTTTTAGCAGAAATTACTTTGCTTTCCTGTTTATTAGATGGAATAGGCAGCTTGAAGTCAGAAGAAAATATCCTTGAAGTATCTGAACTTCCTGTACAGGTCCAATATTTCTTGTCAACTGATGCATGACTGTTATCATCTTTGTCAGCTTTCCTGCTTATTGATTGACATTGAATAAAAATTGGGGACAAAGGGCTGCCATTCATTGATGGTTTGCGCAGAGTTGCTGGAAATGATTGCTCTAAACTAGCAGGATTGTGAAATTCTTCTGGTACATCAGATTTAGCTTTGGTGGCACAGAATGTTAAAGCACTATAAGTATTTTGAACCAGTTTTCTCACATCTCTGACATGATAAGGAGGGCCTTTTGTTTTGTTTTTTGTAAATATGCTGTCTTTTATATCGGACAGTGAAACTTTATCTTGCTCCTGTCCAGAGTCTAATTTAAATGAAGTAGGAAGAGTCTGATACTTAAGGTCAAGACTAATGGTGTTCGAATCCATAGTGGGAGAAAGCTCTTTGACAATGCAAAATGGGTTGGTTTGTTTCACATTTGCTGTCTGAGAGTTATGTAGCATCTTTGGTGATTTTAGTGCAAGAATATTACTTGATGCATTGATTTTGCACGAGGTGTTACCTGACTGAATGTCACTTGTTCTATCTTCATATGGTGTCTGTTCACTTGACACTCTGTCGATTGATTCCAATTTTTCTTCAGTAGCTTGTGACATATAAGTTACATATTTACCCTCTGAAATGCATGGTGCATTCATATTCTTCTCTTGCTCAGATGCATTAGTGCGAAGGTCATTTAACATGGGGTATGATTTCTCCACACTGAGTTCCAAAGTTCCCTTTGCCCTTGTTTCACTCTGGTTTTCTGCATTACTTTCACTCCAATTTCTAAATACACTGGTTCCACAGCAATTGAAGATGTTTTTGTTCTTTTGCCCATCTAAAATTAGATCATCTTCACACGTTAAACAACTGCAACAGTGCTTTTGTTCTACACTTCTATTTTCCTCAATATTTTTATCATTTAATTCACAGCCGCTCTTTCTGAAATTACCTTGAAGAAATGCCGCAGAATTATTGGGTTCAGATTTTGAAGTAGAATTTTCATGCTGAATTTGTTGTGGAACTATTGGAGGGAGGTCAAAATCCTCCTTTTTCACAAAGGGAGGGGTTGGAGAGATTGAGGAGTACGTATTCTTATCTAATCCCTGCTCCATTTTGAGACCTTGCTCAAATTGCATTTTCTTGGATATTGCATTTGTGATAAGGCAGGATGCAAATTTGTTTTTTGTCAAAGATCCATCTGTGGATGTTGCTCTTTGTAGCTGTTTATCAAGACGGTCTTCATCTTTGATATCTGTGTTTATTGTGTTTTCAATATAAGGCATATTTTCACAGTTTTGCAAACATTCTAAAGTTTCTTCTTTATTCCCAGTTTCAACTCCAGGATCAACACAGGCACAAGAATTAAAGGCGCCTCTTGAAGTAAAGACTTTTAATTCACTTCTCTGTCGTTTTCTAAGTTCAATTTGTCGTTTTGGGACAGTTCGGCTTGCTCTGAAATCTTTGCTTTTGTCTTGAGTTTCCACAGCTACGTCAACACACTCAAACTGTACTCTGTCAAATGAATCATCAGATATCATGTTGTTGCTTTCTTCAGCTCCAGCATGTAAAGCACAGGCTGTGTATCTGCAATCGGAGCACTCCTCATTACCGTCAAATACACCGGCGTAGTCTAACTCAATGCAAGTTGACAATCTGTTTGTGTTGTGGCATTCCTCTGACAAAGGTGATGAAAAATCAATGAGTGCTCTAGAATTATAAATGTCAAGGTGATCATCATTCGGACAGGACAAACTTTGAAAGGCCAAAGCAGTTAACTTTCGAACCTCGTAATCAGTCTCATCTAACTCACTTGTTACACTGGACGTTTCACTCATACAATCAGCATATACCCTTTTACCATTAACACATGAATCATTTTTGAAACCATTTTCAAACTCTTTATCTATTTGAAACATTTCTTCAGGGTTATTTAAACCAAGATGTAGATGACAGCCCGGAGATTCATGTATACTTACTCCAGTCTTCTGATTTTTGGCGAGTTGCGTTGTGTTACTTCCCCCCCCAGTTTTGCTATTCTGGGCTGTGATTGACAATTGAACCTGTTGGTCTCCATTTCCTTTACAGTTCTTGATATCTGTTCCCCTCACCGATAGATCATATTCAGTTGATTTGCTGACTATTCCTTGGGCATATGACTTGCTATTTGTAGTTAATAAAAAATCTGTAGCTACCATAGCACTACTGCAAACATTTTTTTCTTCCAGAGGGCCAGAGGCAGCTTCATACCCGAAGGAATTTTTTTCATCAGCAGTTTTTACAGTTACTCTCACATCCTGCTTGTAATCCGAGTTAACTTTGGGCTCATTTTTGCCATCTAATCTACAGAACTTAATCTCTCCATCTAATTCGCAGGTTTCCCTCTCAGCATTTAGTTCACACAATTCCCTTTTATGCTTATTCACAAATATTTGCTCTTGCCCTTCACAACAGTTAGATTGAAGTGCCAGTGAATAATCATTTAAACTGTTCCCATTTTCAGAACTATTTATCTGGTCACTGCTTTGTTCTTTTTGTGAATCAGTTAAAAGCTGTGACATGCCACTTTCAGAGACATCTTGATTTTCATCGTGGTCAGTCGGAAGCTCTTCGATGTCCTCAAATGGTCCGCTACAGTCGCTAAGATTTTCTGTGATCTCAGAGCTCACAGCAGTATGGTAAGAACCAGAGGAATCACAAAGGGTATCATCGGCCTTGGAAAACAAAGGTGATTCTGGTGATGTTTTTACTGCGGATGAGAAGTCGCCATGCTCAGGAAGCTGGTCGTTATTTATGGAATCAGGATCTGCAGAAAGTCTAACGGGAATTGTGTTTACTTTATGTTGGCTGCTGTCCTCTGCCAAAACTTGATTAACAGACTCTGTTCTTCCAGCTGTATTTTCTGAGTTATTAGAGAGGTTATTGGACCATATTTCGGAGATAATCTCAGAACCAACTTCAGACTCATTTCTTCTGTTGTATGCATTTTCTTTGGGCTTTTTCACAAATGGAAATTCTTCATCCAAAGAATTCATTTTCTCAGCCCTATATAAACTTGTTATATAATGTCCCAATAGAAGTTTAAAATTAATTTATCTCTAAACTTATTTTAATGAAGAATTTTGCCAGTACAAAAAGGTGATTCTTTAACTGTGATCCAGGTGCTAGGCCGAGTACTTCAGTAATTTCTCTCACTAACTCTGAAGTCATTCAGAATTCTGGAAAAAAAGATAATTAATTGTAGCAAGCATGAAATTCAGCAAAACTGCTATAAGCATAAAACATCAGTGAAAAAATCATTTGCAGCTCTTTCATATGCAAATTATAAGGGTCACAGGATAAATAGTATGGAATTTATGGCCGTAATTTTCACATTGCAGAGAGTGCGGGTTGGGGAGTGGGTCGCCAGTTAAATGCTGCCTTCATCCCGCCGACTTCCACATTTAACTGGGGTGCGTTTCGAAGCACGCAACGGATCCGCTCGGGAGAGGCAGGCGACCCCATTGAAGTAGTTAACAGCTCATTGAGAGACCCTTAAGAGGCTTTTTAACCTGAGGTTTCAGTTTTTACTGCTTGTGCACGGAATTCACGGACTATGTGAAACCAAGGTGAGAGCTCAGTGGCCATTGTGTGAGTTCATTAAGTGACAGCTGGAAAAAGCACATAAATACACACACCTTACACCTGCTTCCTTGCTTAAGGGAAAGGCTCTGGTTGACACCATTTTGTGCAGAGATTTAGCTTTCAGGAGTTTGCAGGTGATTTCTGCAACCTCAGAAGCCACTCTCACCAAGTTGCTAGTCACTCCCAGTACATTAGAGGATTGTGCCCCTGATCTCCACACTACCTGTCATCTATCAGATCAGCATGGGTGCCGTTTATGCTGTTTCACCTTGGACCTCAGATTCGGACCAAGATCAGCCCCCAGGACCAACAACACCAGCCACACCGGTAGCAGCAGCAACCACACCAGCAGCCTTCTCCTCACTGACCTGATGCTCCACAGGAGGGGATCAGCACAGGGGTGCACCACGCTGGAGGTGATACCCCCAACACAGGGTATAAAGGCAGAGGATGAGCTTCCTCGACATGATTGTGCAGCAGTGCTTCAGGAGGCTCAGGCTATTTGTGCCAGGCCGTGGCAGACATTTGTAGCTTGCTGGAAGACGACCTGCTGCCCAGAGGTCCTGGTGGACATGCCTTACCAGTGGCTGTCAAAGTCACCACCGCCCTCAACTTCTTCGCCTCAAACTCCTTCCAGGATCTGCAGCAGACATTTGCAGGATCTCGCAGTCGGCTGCCCACGAATGCATCACACAGGCGACCGTTGCCATGTTTCACATGTCAGCCACTTACGTAAACTTTGCCACTGATGAAGCCAGTGTTACTGAGCGGGCGCTTGGCTTTGCGGCTCTGGCTGGCTTCCCACAGGTGCAGGGCATCATTGACTGCACACATGTGGCCATCAAGGCACCTCCAAATCACCCAGGAGTGTTTGTGAATCAGAAGGGCTTCCACTTCCTCAATGTGCAGCTCATCTGCAACCATAAAAAGATCATCATGCATGTGTGCGCCAGATTCCCAGGGAGCTGTCATGACTCTTTCATCCTGCGCCAGTCCACCCTCCCTCAGCTCTTAGCACCTCCAAACAGACTTACTGGCTGGCTGCTTGGAGACAAGGGCTATCCACTGAAGACGTGGCTGATGACACCCGAGGAGGCCAAGCAATGAGGCTGAGGAGCACTATAATGAAAGCCACATGATGATCAGATGTGCCTTGGAGAAAGCAATCGGCATGATGAAGATGCGCTTCAGGTGCCTTGGCTGATCTGGAGGAGCCCTTCAGTACGCATCAGCCAGGGTCTCCAGAATCATTGTCGTATGCTGTGCACTGCACAACAGAGTGCAGCGGTGAGGATTGGAGCTGCAGGAGGAGCAAAGCACAGAGCAGAGCGCGCAGCCTCTTTGTTGTCGGAGGAGGAGGAGCTGGTAGAACACAAGGAGGAAAAGGAGGAGGAGGAACCTGCGGTGGACATGATACAAGCAGCGGCGCACATTGCTGCCCAGATGGCCCGGGATGACCTCATAGTGGCACGATTTAATTAAGTTGCACCAGTGCACCCACCTGGCTCCCAGATGCTGTACCAACATTCCCCCCACCCTGCCACCAGCACCACAAAGCAGTATTAAAATGACTAAACCATTCCTCACACACACACCCATATTTTGAGTTTAAGTAATGTCTCATCATTCACTCCAAGTGACAAAGCCACTTCCCAGGTAGCAGGCAAAAATAGACAAGACAGGAAAGTGGTGCAAAGAAATACATTTATATGGGTCATAAATAGAACTGAACGTAACAATAACATTTTGGCAGACACCCATGTGCATCTACGATTGTGTCATTTTTCTTTTCCGAGTGCATTTACGAGGCGCAACCCCTGTGGCTTTAGCAGAGGTAGACACAGGCTGCTCACTTCCGTGCTGTGACTGCTTAGACACATTTGGCAGATGTCCTCTGGGTTTTGGAGCCGGTGAGGGCCCCGCCAAAGACTGCTCATCCTGCAACTGTGCAGGGGCAGACACGGCCATTGGTATCCGAGGCAGCATGTGGGGCTCTGACTGATGGGGAGGCAACGGGGGAGAAATGGGAGCACTTTGAGCAGAGCTTCCACTTCCTTGTCCCCTGTCACCACCATCCCTCTCATGGGCCACCTGCACTTCCCTGCTAGCAAGAAGCTGGAGAGCACCCTGCTACACACCAGTGGGGCGATGAATGCCCAAGTCTACGTTGGTATCCGTTCTAGAGATGAGTGCAGTAAGAGTCCACAAGCTGTTGTTCACAGCAAGCATGTTCTCGTTCGACTGCCGCATTTGCTGCTCCATGCAAGTGGTCATCCTTTCCATGGAACAGCACATTGTCGCCATCGCCTGCGACACGGTGGTGCTCATGCTTCATTCTCTGCCCAATCGTGCAATCGTGGCTGGAAAAACTGCCAGAGCCTCACGCATTTGTTGCTGCTCCTCCAAGATCACCTTCTTTGTCGATTGGGCCCCTGAGGTTCAGCATCTGCATCCAGCTGAGCAGAGCTTCGAGCGTCCTGCGCCCTCCGGCAAGGAATCTCCATTGCTGTCCCAGTCAACGCCATCTGCCCTTGCTCACTTGTGATGTGAGAGAGTCACCAGATAAGTCTCACAGGACCCACCGAGGTGTGCTAGGTGCTGGATGCGCGTGGGTCATGTGATGGTGCTGGGTGCACATGGGTCATGTGATGGTGCGCCCTCAGAGAATGGAGCTTCCTCTGAGGAGTCGTCTTCCTCCTGCGGCTAGGCAATGGGGAGGGGGGGGGCACTTGATGGACCTGTGGGAGAGTAACGACATGAATTAGACCTCTTATGATAAGAATGTGTAATGTTACCATTATGAACATGATGACATTTCACTGGCTGCTGACATCAGTCACCATAAGTGACTGTTGTATCTCTTGTGGGATATTTAATTCTGTCACCAGGTTGCTGGGAGGTCCCCCTCTCCGTCTCCCACCACCAGAAGCTCTGCCACTCCACTTAATTCCAGCACCTCCTCCTCTGCTGGTGTCAGTCGTGTATATTGGAAGGCCTGATAATCTACATCCTAGGGTACTTAAGGAAGTGGCCCTAGAAATAGTAGATGCATTGCTGGTCATCTTCCAAAATTCGATAGACTCTGGAACAGTTCCCATGGATTGGAGGATAGCTAATGTAACCCCACTATTTAAAAAAGGTGGTAGAGAGAAAACAGGGAATTATAGACCGGTAAGACTGACATCGGTAGTGGGGAAAATGCTAGAGTCCATTATAAAAGATGTAATAGCAGAGCACTTGGAAAACAGTGACAGGATCAGACAAAGTCAACATGGATTTGGTAAATCATGCTTGACTAATCTACTGGAATTTTTTGAGGATGTAACTGGTAGAATAGATAAGGGAGAACCAGTGGATGTGGTGTATTTGGACTTTCAGAAGGCTTTCGATAAGGTCCCGCATAAGAGACTAGTGTGCAAAGTTAAAGCACATGGGATTGGGGTAAGGTACTGACTTGGATAGAAAACTGGTTGGCAGACAGGAAGCAAAGAGTTGGAATAAACGGGTCTTTTTCCGAGTGGAAGGCAGTGACTAGTGGGGTACCGCAGGGATCGGTGCTAGGACCCCAGTTATTCACAATATATATTAATGATCTAGACAAGGGAACTAGATGTAATATCTCCAAGTTTGCAGATGGCACAAAGCTGGGTGGGTGTGTATGCTGTGAGGAGGGTGCAGAGAAACTCCAGTACAATTTGGACAGGTTGGGTGATTGGGCAGATGCATGGCAGATGCAGTATAATGTGGATAAATGCGAGGTTATCCACTTTGGTGGCAAAAACAGGAAGGCAAATTATTATCTGAACGGCAATAGATTGGGAAAAGGGGAAGTGCAATGAGACCTGGGTGTCCTTGTGCACCAGTCGCTGAAGGTAAGCATACAGGTGCAGCAGGCAGTTAAGAAGGCAAATGGTATGCTGGCCTTCATAGCAAGGATGTCTTGCTGCAGTTGTACAGGGCCTTGATGAGACCACACCTTGAGTATTGTGTGCAGTTTTGGTCGCCTTATCTGAGGAAGGATTTCTTGCCATGGAGGGAGTGCAGCGAAGATTCACCAGACTGATACCTGGGATGGCAGGAATGACGTATGAAGAGAGATTGGGTCGATTAGGCTTATATTCGCTAGAGTTTAGAAGAATGAGAGGGGATCTCATTGAAACTTATAAAATTCTAACAGGACTAGACAGACTAGATGCAGGAAGGATGTTCCCGATGGCGGGGGAGTCCAGAACCAGGGGTCACAGTCTAAAGATAAGTGGTAAGCCAGTTAGGACTGAGATGAGGAGGAATTTCTTCTCTCAGAGAGTGGTGAACCTGTGGAATTCTCTACCACAGAAGACAGTTGAGGCCAATTCATTAAATATATTCAAGGAGTTAGATATATTTCTTAAGGCTAAGGGGATCAAGGGATATGGGGAGAAAGCAGTGACAGGGTACTGAATTTGGATGATCAGCCATGTTCGCATTGAATGGCGGAGCAGGCTCGAGGGGCTGAATGGCCTACTCCTGCTCCTATCTTCTGTTTCTATGCCACCTCCGGGTTCTTTGTCTCACTCTGTTGTTCTGTGCTGTCTTTTCCTGCAAGGAGGGAAAGGAAAGACTTTGACTGATAAATTCAATTCAATTTTATTTGCCATATGTAACTAGTACAATGGAATGCTTACTCCCCGTAGGGACACGTCAGCTATTCTTACAGTGCCGTGTTAGTGATGGGATGAGTGTAAGGGGTGGATGGGCTACATCTGTAGAGGGTGTCTATGAGGGAGTGGGGTGAGATTGCCAAATGGCATCCTTCTGTGGCGTTACTTAAACTGAGGGTGAGTGTCAGTGGTGGTTATTTAGATGGGGATGTGAGTAGGTGTTGTAATCAACCACCACCTAGACCGAAGGGTGTGTTGATGCGGGGTGTGGAGGACACAAGCACAGTCACAAGATTGGTAAATGAAAAACAGCAGTTAGCTGTGTTTTATTTTTAGAAAACGGGGAAAAAAGGTTCACGACTGGCAAAATCCAAAAAACCATATGACGTTCAAAAAAGAAAAATGAAGAACAAAACCATCACCCGCCCTGGGTGGTTAGGAAGGCAGTCCTTAAATCAGTTTTCTCCAAAAAACAATAAGCCAGGGTTACTTTACCACTGGATCTTTCTCAGCCGGTCCAGGGATCATATCAGGCTCTCAGAACTAAAACAATATTCCACCCGGGTTCAACAGCAGACCTCTCTGTGGCAGCTGCAAGCTGGGCCCCAACAGCGTCCTTGTCCTGGCTTTCGGCACTGGCACTGTCCTCAGGCACTGGCCCTGAAGGGATGCACTAGTTTGCCTTTTGAACTCCTGAGATAATGTGTAGATTTGCCTCAGGTGTGTTGGAGGTGGGTGTGGCCTTCACCTAGATTGGAGTGAGAGGGGGACTTTGTCTCCATCTGGTGGTCACATACCATCCATCCACCACAAATTGCCCCCATAGCTCACAATGTATAGACAGTGAGGGATGGCTGCACCTGCAAGGTAGATTGGTGTGAGGAGTGACGTGTAGCAGTAGGCTTGGGAAGGCAGAGTGATGGGGTAGGGGTGATTCGTACATCAGGATGTAGTTGAAATGTACTCACCTTTCCTGACCTTATGAGATCATTAAATCTCTTCCGACACTGTATCCAGGAGCAGCTCACTACATCCCTGCCGCTGTCTTTGTGGTCGATCTCCAGCCACGCCCTCTTGGTATCATTGGCTGGTCTCTTCCTGCCGTTACCAGGAATAGGACGTCCCGCCGTGCTCTGCCTCCCTGGAGCAGAACTTCCAGGGAGGAATCCGAGAACCTGGCTGCAGCCTTCTGATGCTGAGACTGCATCCTTCCTTGCACCCACACAGTCAAAGTCTTTGATGGATAAGCCCAGGCCCCTCTCCTAACCACCTCTGAGCCTCCAACAACAACCTTCAACTGTGATGTGTGCAAGGCTCCTTTAAATATCTGAGCTGAAGGTGAGTCATCGGTGACGTCATCAGACCCACTCCAGTTAATTGGCCGGGAAACCCAAATGACTCATTCAATTGATCCAATTCAGTTAAACACACAGTGGAGACTGCACTGATGAAAAGTTCGTGATGGCAGCCCACTACGTGGCCCCACCACACCCAAACCCACTCACAGGTAAAAATTTTGGGCTTTGATCACGTGAAAGGTACCAAATAACTCAAACGTGAGAAGGTGCAAATCAGTAATGTAGGTTCTTTCAAAGATCACAAAAATGTATGATTCAACGCCTAACCTAAAACCTATTTTAAAATAGATTTTGTATATAGATAAAAACATGGAGGATTACAATTGTCGGGCACCTTATATTTCGGCCACGAAATTCAGCAACTTAGCGGCGGCAGTTAAGGCCGGTTGTGGAAAAAAAATGTTGGCCGCCTCAGCACTGGTCACCATCTTGGTGTGGGCGATAGCGCTGGCAGGACGTGCATGTGTCGGCAGTAGGCAGATGTCAGTAAACGTGTAACGCTGATTTGACGCACGACCTCCCATTTTGGATTCGCCATTCCAAACAAATCCCTCTCCTAAACACACACAGCTGAACGTGTGTTCAGCTGCACGAGGGACCCCCACCAGAACTATTTACAGGGAAACATCCAACTTGCAGGTAAGTTGATTATTTCTCTTGTACTGGCTCTTGCAGAGTTTGTAGCAGTACTGGATTGCTGGAAGACATTTGTAACATTGTTAAAATGTGCAGGAAGTGCTGCTGGACATTAGGAAGGTGTTGGCTGCTGCTGAAAGGCCTCTGAGTACTTCACTTGCTCCCAGTCATGGGGGCTCTAGTTGCAGTCCCCCTTACGCTGCAGCATGACAGGGATATGGAGCAGAAGCAGCAAAGACAAGCTGCCCACAGAGGGAGGAGGAGGATGGCTCTCAGCAGGAGGCCTTACCCACCTAGGGTCTTCAGGGAGCACTTCTCCTACCTGCATCTAAGCCAGGCTCAGTGTGTTCGGCGGCTCCGCTTCACCAAGGAGGTGGTCACAGAACTCTCCCACCTCTCGGAATCAGACCTGCAGCCTCAGAGCAGGGCGATGGTGGCTCTGTCAGTGACCCTCAAGGTGACTGTGGCCCTGAATTTTTTCGCCAGCGGATCCTTCCAGGCTGGAACAGGCGACATAGCAAACATCTCGCAGTTCGCCATCCATCGCTGCATCCGGGAGGTCAGAGGCTCTGTACTCTAGGAGAAAGGACTTCATTGTCTTCTCTCTAAACAGAGAGAATCAGGGGAAGCGCGCATGTGGCTTTGCCAGGATATCGAGTCTCCCCATGGTGCAGGGTGCCATCAACTGCACACATGTGGCTTTGAGAGGTGCCACATATTAATGCTGAGATGTACTGTAACCGCAAAGGCTACCATTCACTTAATGTGCATTTGGTGTGTGACCACACCCAGCACATCATGATTGGTGAATGCCTGGTATCCTGGCAGCAGTCATGATGTGTTCATCCTGCGCCAGTCCGCTATGCCAGCAATCTTCCAGCCACCACATCGAACCCGAGGGTGGCTGCTTGAGACAAGGGCTATCTGCTCTACACCTCGCTGATAACTCCCCTCCGCAACCCCACCACCTGTGGCCAGCAATCATATAATGACTGTTATGTTGCCACGAGGAACCTCATCGAGCAGACCATCGGGGCGCTCAAGCTGCCTTGACCACTTTGGAGGAGCTCTCCAATACTCACCGGAGCGGGTGTCCCAATTCGTGGTAGTCTGCTGCATCCTCCACAACTGGGCCATCATGAGGGAGCAGCCCTTGCCACCACAGCTTCCGTGACCACCTCAGGAGGAGGAGGAAGAGGAAGAGGAGGAGGAGGAAGGGAGGAGGCAGCCCACAAATCCTTGTTCCAGACGGGCTGTCCGTGAGCAAATCATCAGACTCCGGTTCCCCTGAATGAAACCCCAGATCCCCATTGCTCAACACTTAGAATCAAAGAATCATAGAATGGTTACAGCACGGAAGGCCATTCAGCCCGTCGGGCCCGTGCATACCGTCATCATCAATGCTTGCAGCCTCGCCGATCGCCATGGCCTCAGTGACGGCCCCTCCAATTGTCTCCAGAACTGTCTTCTCCAGCTGGGTCATGTTATGAAGCCGTGCTTGCCATCCCCCGCCCGTTTGCTCCAGCTCGTGCAAGTTGTGAGCCACCTTGGCCTGCAAGAGAAAGGGAAGTGTGTGGTGCTATGTGTTTGGCTGATGTGCCTGTCATGTTTGATTGGCTGGCATTGTGTGTAAGGTGCGAGATGTGGGTGTGAGGCTTGCAACAGTGGTAAGTATGTGAGAGTGAAGCTATGATTGTGAGATATGAGTCGTGATTGCTAGAGATTGTTGGTAGGTGAGTGATGGGGGTGTGGTGCATTGAGCAGTGTGTGAGGCTAGTGCTGCAGTTGGTGAGATATGGCATTTGAAGATGCATTCACTGACCTTGAAGACTTGTGTGAGGTCATTAAACTTCTTCCGGTACTGGATCCATGTCCTGGGGGAAAGACTGGTGGCACTGACGGCTTCAGTGATCTCCTCCCACTGCCTTCAAACAGTGTATCTGGAAGGTCACCTGGCCCCCTGCAGGTAGAGGACCTGTCCCCTCCTTTTGACCCCCTGCACCAAGCCCTCTAGTGCTGCATCAGAGAACCGAGGTACCCTTTCTCTGCCCTGTTGAGACATTGCTAAGTTCCAGCTCCAGTCAGAATGAGGTACTTCTGCAACAAAGCACCTCCCCTTTAAGAAGTGCAGACAGCCTTTCACTCTGCAGGCAACCTTTAAATACAGCGCAGGCTTCCCATGATATTGGGCCCCCTGTTGAGCGCTGAGCCAACCAGCAGCGCGCTTAGCGCTGGATTCAGCACTGCAATCGTGTTAATGCGTAGGCAGCACGAATTTCACGTGCTGCCTGCACTACTTTCAACAGGTGCAGGCAAATCGCGCATCGTAATCCTCGCACCCGTTTTCGGGCCATATCAATTTAGCCCTCGAATGTTTTAAGTAGTACAAAATGAAAGAACGTATGATAAGGTGATCAGTATGCACCACAACCAGATTTGCTGCATCCACCATGGTGCCACCAACAATACCTGCAAGCCCTGGTCACACCTACCTACCAACAACCATAAAGAATTTATCTCCACAAGTTGCAGAGCTGAAGGGAGGCAATTGCACAACTATGCCATCTGCTGCAAGGACAAGTACCATTCCATAGGGTTGGCACTGTCAGTGCTAATCAAGGTCAGCTTTTCTGCCACTGCCTAATTCTTAATGCTGTTATAGTCAAGGTTGTCTAGGATGACCTCCTACACGACAGTTGAGAGCTTGTCTTTTTTGAGCATTCCTCCAGTTCTAGTCAGTTCCCTTGTGTTTGATGCCATCGTACATAGAATTTACAGCACAGAAACAGGCCATTCAGCCCAACTGGTCTATGCTCCGCAGTACCTCTTCCCATTCTGCTTCATCTAACTCTATCAGCATATCCTTCTAATCCTCTCTCCCTCATGTACTTATCTAGCTTCCACCATGCAAGCAGAGAATCAAGATATATTTTAAGTTTAAAGAACACATGCACAGTGATGGATATGTGCTAAACCTGCAACCCATTCTGGGTGTCATTAAGTGGCCAAGCACCATTGCAACCAAGGTTCTGGTACAGTGCTTTCATGTGTGAAGCCCTTTGAAGATGTGAGTGGACTAAGGCTTTCAATTGTAAATTTGAGCTCAAATGTGTGTGCTATGGGTATGCATGGCCAGCAATGAAAGCACTGTAAGGTTATGTGAGGGCTTGGTATGAGCCAGCAGGAAATGTGCAATAGATTGCCCAGCAAAACTTTATGGGATCCATACATGGGCCAGATAATTGCTAAGCAGCATCATTAGGTAAGTTATCCTGGGCAGTTTCTTTAAGGAGTGCCGTTTTATTCTGCATCTGTTTCCAGGCCTGGCAACATTGAGCTTGGCTGCCACCTTCTGCTGGGCATGCTGCCCTCAGGAGAGGGTGCCCTGAAGTGGCATACAGGGCAACACTCCTTGCACCCACCTCATGCAGCAGCACTACCAGTTCACCAGCCGGCAAACTGGAAGCTGGAGTCCATTTCATGCCCCCATATTGTGGCAGACACTTACTTGCGTCCCTCCCCCCCAACCCCGCCCATGTAAGCCATGCTCAATACAGCCTAGAGATTGTCTACATAAATATATTGGCCCAGAACTTCGGGTCTCCACGGATGAGTACGCACGGGGTACTCCCCCGTAGGCCCGATGGAAGTGCCAGTTTCCTGCATGCACTGCGCATGCGCGGGAAACTGGCACTCCGTTCCTCTGAATGAAGAGGTTCAGAGGTCGAATGCGTGCACGGGGGAGGCTGCGCGTGCGCATCAAACTTAGTTTTTTTTTTACAGGTTTCTCCGGGAACGTAAGCCTGCAGAATTTAGAAATGTAAAAAGCAGGCGTAAGGCCTGCTTTTTACAAGGTAAGTGGTGAATTAATTAAAATTAAAACATTTTTTCCACAGGTTTATTATTTTTAAATACTTTAAAGCAAGGTAAGTTTATTTTTAGCCCTGTTAGAATATAAAATTATTTTTTTCAAAAATTTTAATTATTGTTTAAAATAGTTATTTCATGTAATTTATAGTTTATTTAAAAAATGTGATTTAAAAAAAAAATTATTTGAAGGTTTAGTGCTATTTTGGGGCCGTAGTATTTATAAGTCTTGACAGCACTTCCTGTCAAGACTTATGAATGGAGCATTCCCTGCTCCGATTGGCTGCCCATGGCCCACGTGATCCCAGGGGACGCATCGAACTAACTGCGCCCCTGGGATACGCAAGCACTGCGCGCCGGCAGCTGGACCAGGCCCCGGATCAGAATTCCACGGGAGCCCACAGCTCAATGGCCGGCGCACAAGGTAAGTGCAGATCGGGGGCTTGCACCCACGGGAAGCCCCCGACCTGAATTTCTGGGCCATTAAACACACTGACCACAGGAAATTACATGTACAACCACATCTTGCATTTATATAGCACCTTTAACGTAGTAAAATATCCCAAGGCACTTCAAAGGAGCGATTATCAAACAAAATTTGACACCAACCACATAAGACAATATTAGGATGGATGGCTTAGGCAAAGAGGTAGGTTTTAAGTAGGAGAGAGAGGTAGAGAGACCGAGATGTTTAGGGGAGAAATTCCAGAGCTTAGGGCCTAGGCAGCCAAAGGTACAGCTGCCAATGGTGGAACGAAAAACATCGGGGATGTGCAAGAGGCCAGAATAGGAGAAGCGCAGAGATCACGGAGGATTGTTGGGCCGGAGGTTACAAAGATAGGGAGGGACGAGGCCATGGAGGGATTTGAAAACAAGAATGAGAATTTTTTAATTGAGGCATTGCCGGACTGAGAGCCAATGTCGGTCAGTGAGCACAGGGGTGATGGAAGAATGGGACTTGGTGTGAGTTTTAGAGAGTTCAAGTTTACGGAGGGTACAAGGTGGGACGCTGGCCAAAAGAATATTGGAATAGTCAAGTCTAGAGGTAACAGGGCATGGATGAGGGTTTCAGCAGCAGATGAGCAGAGTCAGGTGAAGTAGCTGATGTTCAAGCAGTGATGGGCATAAATCCCACCACAATCCAGTCCTGTCACTTTAACCACTAGAGCAGGAAACTTTCACTTATATATTTTAATAATGAGCCATAAAAAAGTTAGGGTAAGTGAGTGTTGCTTGAATTGAAGAAGGTTGGAAGTGGTGTACCCCAGGGGTCCACTTTCGTTTTCAGTACATGTAGATGATTAGACCTGAGTAATATAGATGATTAGACCTGAGTAATATAGATGATTAGACCTGAGTAATATAGATGATTAGACCTGAGTACTGTATAAGGAAAACAATCTCAAAATTTGTTGAAGACACAAAATAAAAGGTTTGGCAAACAGTGAGGAAGTCTGTAAAAGACTTCAGGAAGACATACGTCAGGAATTTCCTTGGAGCTTCTCCCATTCCAACACGAGAACTTCAGCAGAGATCCCAGTTCAGTTCTGTCTATCCACCTTGTCCGCTAGGGCAGGGGTATTTTCGTTGGCCGCATTCGTCCACAGCATGGTTACCTACAGGTCACATAGAAAGTTTATATCAAACATTCCCACTGATTTGCAGATATCTCTACATGTGAATTTGAACAGTTCTTAGTGTTCTACTTTAGTATTTCTCCACCGGTCAGGCATCAGTGCTAGAAACAGCCCTTTCCAAACTTTCAAGCCCCAAAAATTCAGTCAGGACAAACCAGTGAATAAGGAATATTTCTGCGCTGGCATCACGGAACCTTGCTCAGCCTGGCACACATCAGGAAATTGCAGGTAACACAGCTGGAATTGTTCCTTTCATAAAGCACAAGCTTTAAAACTGGCATAATCTAAGAAAGCAAAACAACCATTCTGAAGCTATATTTTCAATGTTGGAATTAATTGAATACTATTTTTCTGACTGGTTCATTATATTGATATATAAAAATAATCAAATGTCAAATAAAAACAGCTAATTCTAGATCAAGTGAACATTGTGATCAACAGTTTAAACATGTGTGTTTCTCTTTGGCTGATGCACACAAACGTAAAAGTGATTCAGTAATGGAGAACCCAACATGATGTACTATATATAATCATCCTTACGGTACAGAAGCTCAATACTAACATTCAAATTCAGCGAACTTGAATAAGACATATGTCAGGGATAGTTTTAGATAACATAAATATCATTTTGGTATATTATTTTCATTTTTAGGATTTTATTCCTGTTTATATTAGTGTTATTAACACCACGGTCTATTCCAGTAATCAGCAAGAGTAAAAGATGACACATACACTGCATTTAATTGATCCACCATTAATACAACATTAAATTACTTTTGAAGTCTGCAATCAAGTGGAAAAAGAAATAACATTTTTACCTGGTATGCATGCAATGGTAATTACCTTCAAAAGTAAATGGAAAAGCTGAGCATGCAAATCCTTAACTGATGAATCCAAGAAACATTTTCACTTTTCAGCTAGAATCCCCTCAGTCTGGTCAGAGGAGTCGATGGTGTCAGCAGCCATCTACTTCGAAACTGAGGCTGTCACAAGCCCAGCAGGTCAGCTCCATGTTATAATTTTAGTCGAGGAAGCTTGCCAACCCTTGACTTACAGCCAACACAACTGTGCATGCATCCAGTACTTAACTTGTGTATCATAGAAGCCTGAAAATCTGTGTCTATAATCAAAATACTGTTCTTCATGATAGATTCTAATCTGTTAATCTGTTATAGCGATGCTTCCTGAAATGGCTGACACCCATTTATGTGATTTGTAAAATGTAGTCAAAGCTTCCGCTGTATTGTTACAACTCTAAATATATATTAGGATAAAAAGCCATCAGTTGGAAATAGATATTAATATTTGCAGTACCGATAATTCCTATTAAACTGACAGGTTTTACTTTTGATTTTGCTCTCAATGGATTTGTCTTTTTCCGTAGGGAGATAAACAGTTATAGTTAGCAGCAAGCGTCAAACCCACACACAGACAACAGAATATGAAACCTTCTGCCGGATTTGTCATGTGAATAGCTAAATTTACCCTCAGCTAGAATAACAACCATGAGCATATGCTGCTCAAAGTAACTGAGAAATGTTAAAATCACGTTTCAAGGATATGTGCTAGTTATTGTTTTGTAAGCTTGAGGAATTTTTTTTTTTAAACAAAGGTGTTGTTTTTCCATATTAACAACCTGCAACAGTACTAATGCACATACAGATAATAAGTAGCCAATTATTTACAATAGTTTAATACACTTATACAGATCCCCATTTTATCTCATAAATGAGTATAACCTGCGGCACACTCGGTTGCACTGAAACTTGCTTATTTCTCTTAACTGCTGGCATAAAATGCAATACATAATCGTGCTTTATCAGATATTGTATTGAAGCACAACAATTGATCTCTGCATTAGTAGGCTAGGGACAGGCATCTCGCTCCTGATGACTATCCACTGACCTCTGCTACAATGCGTAAGCGTGGGCATCAGATGAGGACAGGATTGGGTTCCCCTGTGATGCTCCCTACACTTACTGTCTAGGATCACACATAAAGAATGGCCCCTTGAGTGTGGTACCTTAGGACTGCCAGCACTTTTGGGACCATATCCCAGCATTAGTCAGCAACATTGGGTACGAAGGAAGAAAAGGAAAAAAATGATTGGCTTTTTGTGCTAATGGATAACACCAGGTAGAATAAATTTCAGTAAGCTCAAGTAGCAGTTCCCTTTCCATTTAAAATTTTTACAACCATTTTAAAATAAAATCTGTCTGATTTAGAGGATTTTGTTCTTTCCTGACTAGAATTTCTTAATTTCTCTTAAGCATATAATTTAGTTTTTGATAATCTATGCTGATTTTGTCTATTAATGATAAAGCTTTTGCAAAAAAACTTTTTCTTAATTAAATAAGATTAAATTGTAGACTTGACCACTTCAGTATCACCCTTCTAAGCTCTGCTGTAATTAATGCTCTACAAAAAATATTATTTCTTATTTATGATGATTCCAAATTTTGTTCAATTTCCAACTAAAATGTTATTCTACCACATGGAACTGAATACAGAGCCAAACTGTAACTGAAAGTTAAATGAAGCATTAGCTGATATGTCTACTGCAGTCGATCTGTCATCAGGGTTCTTATCATCCCTATGTTATTGTCCTCAATGTATGGTAGATATGCCAACTTGCACCTCAGAACAGTCTGGGTCAAATTTTTACTCGAATTCCATCTTGCTTTGCGGCATCAGTGCTGCCGAGATCTTTCTAAGTGATGTAATGCCATTGCAGATCTATCTTGGTCTGTGGCTCAAAGCCGAGGTTAGAGCCACTGGAAAATATTTATTACATCATTTAGGGCTTTTTGTGATGTGATGTTGCTGCTGATAGAATTATAATCTAGCCTTGGCTTAGTTGGTAGAACTCTTGCCTGAGTCAGAAGGTTGTGTGTTCAAGTCCCACTCCACAGACTTGAGCATATAATCTAGGTTGACACTTCAGTGCAGTACTGAGTGAGTGCTGCATTGTCAGAGGTGCCATCTTTTGGATGAGCCATTAAACCAAGGCCCTGTCTGCCCTCTCAAGTGGACATAAAATATCCCACGGCACTATTTGAAGAGCAAGGGGGTTCTCCCTGGTGTCTTGGCCAACATCTAAAATAGATTATCTGATCATTATCTCATTGCATTTTGTGGGGTCTTTCTATGCGCACATTGGCTGCCGCGTTTCCTACGTTACATTTTCCATTCTCTGTTGCTAAATCTGGTTTTTAAATTGCTTTAAAATTGTTTATATGGTTGTCACAGCTCCTCCTGCCTCATATTAAGCTCTATTTTTAATGTGAATTTTTAGCTAGGCCAATGTATTATGAAAGCTAAATTTAACTCTATTAGCTGCTCTCTGAAAGAATTTCCTTTGTTTTGGGATCTGTTTTGGGAGCTGATTCACCTCCACCTGCCTCAATAGTACCCAGATGCCTCAGAATCATTACAGGTTTTCAGGGCCCATCTTTTCAGACAATGTTGGGGCTGCAATCCACATCCCCATCTACTCAGATGATAGAAATAATTACTATAATTAAAGGCCAGTTGTGAAAAATCCATGGGCTTCGTCAAAGAAGCTGGCCTCTATTATATAGGAAATGAGCATATCTAGGCAGCAGCCCTAGGATATTTAGTTCACTCAGCTCAACTCTATTTCTAGATCAAAATAGTGAGACAGGACTCCTTGGTAGAAGAGGATTGTCCCATGTAAAAGGTAATAGAAGCACTCAATTTTAAGATTCTTTAAAGCCGGAAGTTTCCGGGGTCCGTGCGGACGAGGAGGGTCAGATGGGAAAGCTGAAATTTCTTGTAGCAGGTCGGGAACCCGCAGTCATCCCGGCCCCACTAGCCTTTCCCTTGGGCGTGTGTTAGCGTAGCAGTGACCCGACCAGCAGAGGCAGGCGACCCAATTTAAAGGATTATTAGCTTGTTCTCAGACCCTAAGAGTCTTTTTAACCTTACCTTTCCAATTTCACTTGATTCCCATGTGCATCTATTTCTGTTTCATCTTTCTCTTACGCGTGCTTCTACGAGGTGCTACCCCTGTAGCTTCAGCAGAGGTAGAAGCAGCCTGCTCAGTTCACTGCTGTGACTGCATAGACAATTTTGGCAGACATCCTCTGGGTTTTGGAGCCTGTGATGGCCCCGTCAAAGTCTACTCCTCCTGCCACCATGCAGGGGCAGACTCACCCATCGCGATCCGAGGAGCCATCTGGGGCTCTGACTGATGGGGTTGGGGGGGGGGGGGGTGCAATGGGAGAGAAGTGTGAGCGCTTTGAGAGGAGCCCACACTTCCATGTCCCCTCTCACCATCATCCAGCCCATGGGCCACCCGCACTTCCCTGCTAGCAAGGAGTTGGAGAGCACGTTGCTGCACAGCAGTGGGCCCATGAAGACCCACCTCTATGTTAATTTCCCTCCTGGAGAGGACATCTATGAGCATCTGCCATCTATTCTCCATAGGGACCATGTGCTCCTGTGAGTGGCACATTAGCTACTCCTTGCAGGTGGCCATCCTATCCATGGAAGAGCCTACAGTCACCATCGCCTGTGACACGGTGGTTCTCATGTTGGAGATGAACTCCTCCATTCACTGAACATTTGCAGAAATCGCGCTCATGGTCAGAGTCACCTGCACTTGCCCCTGCACCTCCAGGATCGCCCTCTTTCTGGATAGCCCTCAAAGCTGAGCGTCTGCATGCAGCTGAGCAGAGCTGGGAGCATCCTGCGCCCTCCGGCGAGGAGTCTCCACTGCTGTCCCTGTCTCCACCATCTGCTCTTGCTCACTTGTGACTTGTGAGACACCGGGTGACAGCACTACTCTATGTTGTGTGGGACCCACTGAGGTGTGTGGACCTGTGCTGGTGCTGGGTGCGCTTATATCTGGTTACGGTGCGCCCTCAGAGGCTGGAGGCTCCTCTGAGGAGTCGTCTTCCTCTTGGGACAGTTGTGGGGGGGGCTCTTGATGGACCTGTGGGAGAGTAAAAGAGATGAGTTAGATGTGTCATATGAAGAATGGGTATCGATACCTGTGGTAAACCACTGTTATAGTTATCACTGTATATTGTTCTCACTGTTCTCACTGTCACATCACTACACGAGGTCGCCTCTTGTCGCACTGTTATACCTGGGCTGACCACCTCCGACTCCGCCCATTACCTGCCCAGGTATAAAGGTAGCTGACTGGCTAGTATTCCTCCCTGTTGGATCGGATCACCCACGAGGGTGGGCTCTGTTATTTAGCCAATAAAAACCTTCAGTTACGTTCTTAACTCGTCGCCTTTTATTGGACTAATTGATAGGCATATCAATTTTATTGGCTAAATTTTAAAGATGTCTGATAATGAACAGCAACAGCAAGGAGCTCACCCAGCAGCACAGCAACAGCAGCCTCCAGACAACGGGCCACACCAGCCGGCTTGGCTGCAAGCCTTGAAACCACCATACCTGGATCTAAACCCACAGGCACCAAACTCAGCCAACGACTTCAAACACTGGCTGGACTGCTTCGAATCGTACCTGGAGGAAGCCGTCGTCCCTCAGAGATCCAAACTAAGAGTCCTGAAAGCCCAAGCGAGCCCGAGAGTATATACACTCATCCAGGACATGACTACGTACGACGACGCCATCAACCTACTGAAACAGCAGTACCGGAGCCCGGTAAACTACATGTACACTAGGCATCTCTTAAGATCTCGCCAGCAACAGCCAGGAGAATCGATAGCTGAATTTTCACGAGCGCTGAGACAACTCGGCAGGAACTGTGACTTTAAAGCGGTGACGGCTACTGCGAACATGGAAGACAATGTCCGCGACGCCTTGGTGAGAGGCCTACGTTCCGACTACACACGGCAAAGACTGCTTGAAGCTAAGGACATAGACCTGGACAAGGCCGAAGCCCTCGCCCTCACCCTAGAGGCCACCCAGCAAGACCAGGAAGCGTTTGCCAGGTACTATTCGCGACCCTGGGACTCGGGCCCGACCCCCACCCCACCACCTACCTCAGCATCTGCATCACGGATCCGACCGGGCCCGCTAGCCCCGGTACCGGCCCCGACATCAGGCAACCCCGATCGGGCCGCTGGCTGCTTCTTTTGCGGCCAGGAGAAGCATCCGAGGTCGCGCTGCCCAGCCAAAAACTCGACCTGCAAAACCTGCCTCAAGAAAGGCCACTTCTCCAAGGCCTGCAGAAGCAAATCCTCAGAAGCCAGCAGTGCCTCATGCGAACCCTGGGGGCGGCCATCTTTGTGCGGGGCAGCCGAAGCCTGCAGAGCCCCATGGGAAAACCAGGGGCGGCCATCTTTGTGCGGGGCAACCGAAGCCTGCAGAGCCTCATGGGAAAACCAGGGGCGGCCATCTTTGTGCGGGGCAGCCGAAGCCTGCAGAGCCTCATGGGAACAGCAGGGGCGGCCATCTTTGTGCGGGGCAAACGATTTAAACAGAGCCTCATGTGAACTACGGGGGCCGCCATCTTCGCCGCCATCTTGTCATGACAACGACGCGCTCATCTACACCCTAGCTTCCGTGACCCTGGATCAAGCCCGCCCGCACCACCTGGCCAGCTCAATGATGGACATCAAAGTCAACGGCCACGCCACGACCTGCCTGTTCGACAGCGGAAGCACGGAGAGCTTCATCCACCCAGACACGGTGAGCCACTACTCCCTCCCCGTCCTGCCAACGCGCAGCCGCATCTCGATGGCATCGAGGTCGCACGCCACAGACATCAGCGGCTACTGTGTCGTGACATTGTCGGTTAAAGGGACAGAGTATAAAAATTTTAAACTCCTCGTACTCCCCCAGCTGTGCGCTGCCGTCATACTAGGGCTGGACTTCCAATCCCACCTCCAAAGTGTAACCCTAGCATACGGTGGACCCCTCCCCCCACTCACAGTCGACAACCAGCGAAAGTTAAACCGCCCACCGCGTAACACCTGCAGCCTATCCACCCTCAAGGTACCGCCACCTTCCCTGTTCGCTAACCTCACCCCCGACTGCAAACCTGTCGCTACTAAGAGCAGGCGGTACAGCGCTGGGGACAGAGCCTTCATTAGCTCTGAGGTGCAGCGACTCCTGAAAGAGGGCATTATTGAGGGGAGCAGCAGCCCCTGGCGTGCCCAGGTGGTGGTAGTCAAGACCGGCGACAAAAATCGCCTGGTTATCGACTACAGCCAGACCATAAACAGATACACCCAGCTGGACGCATACCCCCTCCCCCGCATATCGGACATGGTCAATGAGATTGCACAATACCGCGTATTCTCGACCATCGACCTCAAGTCGGCCTACCACCAACTCCCCATCAGCCCGGAGGACAGCCAGTACACCGCCTTCGAGGCGAATGGCCGCCTCTACCAATTCCTTAGGGTCCCCTTTGGTGTCACCAACGGGGTCTCGGTTTTCCAACGGGAGATGGACCGGATGGTTGACCAGAACGGACTACAGGCCACTTTCCCCTATCTCGATAACGTCACCATCTGCGGCCGCAACCGGCAGGACCATGACGTGAATCTGGAGAAATTCCTCCGTACGGCCCAACGGCTGAACCTCACCTACAATAAGGAGAAATGCGTGTTTAACACAGCGCGCCTTGCCATCCTTGGCTGTGTAGTAGAGAACGGAGTCATCGGCCCCGACCCCGAAAGAATGCGCCCCCTCATGGAGCTACCCCTCCCCCACTGTCCAAAAGCACTTAGGAGAACCCTGGGGCTTTTCGCCTACTATGCCCAATGGGTACCCAATTATGCGGACAAAGCCAGACCCCTCCTGAAAACCACATCCTTCCCCCTCACGGAAGAGGCGTGCGCGGCCTTCTCCCTCATTAAGGGAGACATAGCCAAGGCCACAATGCACGCAGTGGATGAGTCAATCCCCTTCCAAGTGGAGAGCGATGCATCCGACTTCGCCCTAGCCGCTACCCTTAACCAGGAGGGTAGGCCGGTAGCCTTCTTCTCAAGGACCCTACAGGGCCCCGAGACCCGACACTCGTCGGTCGAGAAGGAAGCCCAGGCAATTGTGGAGGCAGTACGGCGCTGGAGGCACTACTTGGCAGGCAAACGATTTACCCTCCTCACCGACCAACGCTCGGTTGCCTTCATGTTTAATAACAAGCTGAGGGGCAAGATCAAGAACGACAAAATCTTGAGGTGGAGAATCGAGCTTTCCACCTATGATTATGAGATCTTGTACCGGCCCGGTAAACTGAACGACCCCCCTGATGCTCTTTCACGCATTACATGCGCCAGCGCGCAAAGTGATAGACTTCAGACCCTCCACAATGACCTCTGCCACCCCGGAGTCACCAGACTCTACCATTTCATTAAGGCCCGCAACCTGCCATACTCCATCGAGGAGGTCAGGACCATGACCAGGAACTGCCAGATCTGTGCTGAGTGCAAACCGCACTTCTATAAGCCGGACAGAGCAAGCCTGATCAAGGCCACCCGCCCCTTCGAGCGTCTGAGCATCGACTTCAAGGGGCCCCTACCGTCATCCGACCGTAATGTGTACTTCCTCAACATCGTTGATGAGTACTCCCGTTTCCCCTTTGCCTTCCCCTGCCCAGACATGACCAGTAACACGGTCATTAAATGCCTGAACAAACTCTTCGCCTTGTTCGGGTTCCCGAACTATATACATAGTGACCGGGGCGCCTCCTTCATGAGCGAGGAACTCCGTCAGTTCCTATTGGAGAGGGGTATTGCAGCAAGCAGGACCACCAGCTACAACCCCCGAGGGAACGGCCAGGTGGAAAGAGAGAACGCGACGGTATGGAAGGCCACCCTCTTAGCCTTAAAGTCTAAGGGCCTCCCAACCTCCCGCTGGCAAGAGGTCCTCCCGATTGCGCTGCACTCCATCCGGTCACTACTTTGCACTGCCATTAACACCACCCCCCATGCTCGAATGTTTGTCTTCCCCAGGAAGTCGACTACGGGAACCACCCTACCAACCTGGCTGACCTCTCCGGGACCCGTCTTGCTGCGAAAGCACGTGAGGGCCCATAAAACGGACCCCCTGGTCGAGAAGGTGAACCTCCTGCACGCCAACCCCCAGTACGCCTATGTGGCTTACCCAGACGGACGGGAGGACACTGTCTCCTTACGAGACCTCGCACCCTCACCCCCCCCTCCCAACCCCCCGAGTCCAGCCGAGGTAGACGGCATGCCGGAACCCCACGAGCCTTTGCCGACTACGCAGACACCAGCTTTAACACCGGATAATGTAACACCGCCGCTGCGACGATCGGAGAGGCTAACGAAGCCTCCGGACAGACTGACATACCAGAGCTGGTAATACACTTCACCCCGCCGGACTCTAATCTAAACAAGGGGTGAATGTGGTAAACCACTGTTATAGTTATCACTGTATATTGTTCTCACTGTTCTCACTGTCACATCACTACACGAGGTCACCTCGTCGCACTGTTATACCTGGGCTGACCACCTCCGACTCCGCCCATTACCTGCCCAGGTATAAAGGTAGCTGACTGGCTAGTATTCCTCCCTGTTGGATCGGATCACCCACGAGGGTGGGCTCTGTTATTTAGCCAATAAAAACCTTCAGTTACGTTCTTAACTCGTCGCCTTTTATTGGACTAATTGATAGGCATATCAATACCATTATGCACATGATGACCAGTCAGTGGCTGCTGACATCAGTCCCCATATGAGTGACTGATGTATGCCATGTAGCTGTAGGATATGTAATTCTGTCACCAAGTTGCTGAGATGTCCCCCCCTCTCCATCTCTCACCTCCAGCTGCTCAGCGACTCCAGGTATTTCTAAAGCAGCCTCCTCTGCTATTGTAAGGTTTGCAAATGATGGAGGGCCACTGCCAGTTCTCTCTCCCTGTCCCTCTTATTTTGGGCTCTCTTTTCCTGCAAGGAGGGAAAGAAAAGGTTGAGTGAGAATGATGGAATGAGTGTAAGGAATGGATGGGCTAGATCTTTAGAGAGACTATGATGGCGTGGGGTGCCAAAGCCAAGTGGCCTCCTTGTGTGTTGTTAGTTGCTATGATTGCATTAGGATGAGAGCGAGTGTGAGGGGTGTTTAGTAAGATGGGGATGTGATAATGTAGATAGAGAGGGTGGGTGGACGTGCAAAGTATGTTGGTGTAAGGATGTGCAGTAGGGTTGGGAAGGCAGAGTGATGGGGATGTGATGAGGCACAGCAGGATGAAGTTGAGTGTCTCTTTACACTCACATTTCCTTATCTAATGAGATAATTGAAACGTTTGCGGCACTGCACCCAGGTCCTCCTGACCATATCCCTGCTGGTGACCTCCTCTGCAATCTCCAACCAGGCTGTTTCTGTCTCCTGGGGAGGTCTCTTCTGCCCATTGGAAGGGAAGAGGACCTCCCTGCATGCTGACTCCCTCCACAAGCATATGGAGGGAGTCATTGGAGAACCTGGGTGCAGCCCTCATGAATGACATCAGCATAACGTCAGCAGACCCACACCATTTAATTGGGCCGGGTAGCGCGCAGGGCAGGCTTAATAGGCCCTATTGACAAAGTCGTTTTGTGCAGCGGGATGGAGGCAGCAATGGGGTCATGATCCGCCATGGCCACTGCCCATACAGGACCCACCGAGGTAGGGAAAATTCCGGCCTAAGAGTCTAATGAATTTTGTTGTTTTCAAGTCAAAAAAGGAAAGGACTTGCAATTATATAGCATTTTTCACAACCTCAGGACATCCCAAAGAGCTTTACAACCAATTTTTGAAATGGTCCAATGTAGGGAATCACAACAGCCAATTTGCACACAGCAAGGTCCCACAAACAGCATGGAGATACATGACCAGATAATCTGTTTTGATGTTGATTGAGGGATAAATCTTGTCCAGGACACCAGTAGAACTCTCATTACTAGGATTTCCTATCTCATAAAGCCAACCACTTTTTTAGTAGTTCAAACAGTGCCCACTGCACATAGTGGATGTGTTCGTGCCAACATAATTTGCCCACTATACGCGATGGATGATAAAACCATAATATGCTGTAGCAATAACTCCCTTAGCTGCTTGAATTCTCCACTTCCCAACTGCCTCCCATAATTGTTAACAGTGCGAAAAGCTGAGACTGCAAGCAGCTTCAATCAGCTGTTTGCACTTTTAACTACGGCAGAAAGTTGGAAAGTGGGGACTTCTGATTGAAGTTGCCTGAAGTCTCCACTTTGCACCTTTTAGCAACTACTGGAGAATGTCAAACAGCTGATTGAAGCTCCTTGAACAACTGGCTTTGCCTAAAGTCAGGGGAGCTTTTAAAGTTGGTAAGTACTGAACTGCATGAAATAGCAGACGCGCTTAAAGAGTTTTAAACGTCATCTTTGTAATTGACGCCTATGGTAATGAGAAATGGTCAGTGCCATTTGCCCGATATAGGCGGCTGTTGGTGACAAACATTGACGATGCAAGTGGTGGGGACTGTAATAAGAGTTCACACGTCTAAGCCCAACTATTAAGTTTCAGTAGAAAATTGAGGTTATTTATACTGTCATGCTTTGTTGACTGCACATTTTTGGAAAACCGTTAATTAAATTAGCTTATCAAAAGTCAAAGGTTCTTACTGACACAATTGAAAAATAATTTTATTTCAGCATCTTCAAAGTTCAGAGTTGGGAAATGAGATATTGTACAATACTTATAAATTGATCGCATTCGTTTACAGCCTTCTCAAAATACCACAATAATTCAAGTAAAAAAATTGTGCTAAAGTTTTTATTCAACTCATGAAAATTTAAATTTTACAGCATGCAATTTCACAATCATTTGTGTGATTGGTCTCAATAAATACAACTCTAAATATGTACATTAAATAACACCAACATATGCAATTCCTGCATTAGTTACAGACCTGGAGCCATATTTGCAAAGGACACTGATGCAAACAAGTGCACTACTAAATTTGCAAAAGGAATTTTTGTAATTATGGCCATTTGTGAATATGGTTCCTGGATACCAATTATTGTTTTTCTTGAGTTTAAAATGAGGAAAGTTCTGTATTTAATCAAAATCTCAATTTTTGTTTTAATATAGAAATTCTATTTAAGCATTTTACTCAGCAGCACAAACCCAATAAATAGTATTACTGACTTAATGTTTTTTGTCATATAATGAAGCAGAATCTCTGTGCAAGAACTATTGGTTCAACAATTGGCACTTCAGCACTAATTCAGAAGTTTCATAGTGGAACCACACTGTATATGCCAATAAACCGGGACTGCAAAAATAAATCTCAGATTTACAGAACATTTCTGAAAGTTTCAGATATGACGACTTCCAACATGTTTGTGGTGATAAATCAAATGCTTAAAATTGACAAACAGGCAGATTTGAAGAGTGCATTACTAATGAAGCACTACACTTTAATCACAATTAAACTGTCTATAAAAAATGAAAATACCTTTGAGCCAACATCTATTAAACTTGCCTATAGCTGTCCATAGCTGGCAAGTAATACATGTTACAAACCAAATGCCCACACTATTCATGTTAAAAAGCTGGAACTTATACAGTAAGGCTGGAACTGGAGTGACAAATTACAGGCACTAATTAAAACTATCCACCCTTAATATAAGGAAATAAATACACCTCATGTGCAAGTCAAAAATAAATTACTAACCTAAGCTTAATGAACGTTTTAATGCTAGCTACCAAACATAACTTAATTCAGCCAATACTTCCATTCTACAATCATGGCTTCTCCTTTATACCCACCCTGAATGGATAGATAACATTTTTCAAAATGCATTCAAGTTTAAGCAACCAGTATGTTTGGTTCTGGTATTAAATATAACAGTATTAGAACTTCCTTTGCTGATTTTAATCCATGTTTCATGATGCGAAGCTACAATTGTTGTCATCCTCCCCTTTGAAGTTCAACAAGTCTGGACAATTTTTCACAGTTTTCTGTCTTAAGAGATTCAGCTTTCTGCTTCAGGCGCTCATCCCTGTATAACCTGGCCAAATTCAGCAAATCAGTTTCTGCAAAAAAGATCACACTTAAGTCAGTGTGTAATATCTGTGGCACAAAAGAATATAGGTGCAGAACAATCCAGCTACTATACAGGTAGACTACCCTTTATCCGAACTTCCGAAAACCGAAACCCTCTAAAAACCGAAGGTTTTTTCGTTCAGCGTAAGTCGTGCGCACGACCCCGACCCCCCGCCCTTTCGGATAAGGGATAGTGTATCCTTTATCCGCACTTCCGAAAACCGAAATCCTCTGAAAACCGAAAGGTTTCGTTCAGCGTAAGTCGTGCGCACGACCCCGACCCCTGCCGACCCCCACCCCCGACCCCCCGACGACCCCGACCCCCGACAAATTTCCCAGTCTTATAAAATACCTTCTGAAATCCGAAATTTTCCGAAAACCGAAACACGGCTGGTCCCGAGGTTTTCGGATAAAGGATAGTCTACCTGTATTATCAAAGATTCCCCTGCAGGATTAGAATAAACCAGAGGATGCTGCCTGGGTGTAATCATAACTGCATGTTTACACAAATAAAGAAGGGTATTTTGGCACAGACCAATGGTTGTGAACTCAGCCCAAGCACATCAGAACAATTAAACATGCGCTTCCTTTTATAGGAGCCACCTCCAACAGTTTAGGAAAAGGGGAGGAAAGAGACCATCCAAATTAATGTTTCAGAATTAACAGAAAATAGAAAAAAGAAATATCTAGGTGAGATGTAACAATGAACGCATTGCCCACTGGCCCACACTAGTGCTCTATGTCACCTGAACATGTATCAGAGATTGAAACAAAAGTATAAATTGTGTTACATCTGATCAGGTTTTCTACCCTAGTATCACAGCATGATTCATGTGGTGGTTTACTTACACGATCCAAGTGCTGAAAAAATAAAATGCCATTTAATGTAAATTATTTTTCTAGTGAGATGCAAATTTCACAGTTCCTTTTAAATAGCCAATGTAACTAAATACACTGCACAACCAAGCAACAGTCCTTGCAAAAACAAACTCATCTTACAGCAACTGATGCAAATAGCTCATGTTGGATGTTTGTGGAAGAAAATTGTTCTCTTGGGGCTGGCAAATTGAAGGGAACAATAGGAATCAACCGTATTGAAACAGTTACTGTCACAATCAGCATCCCTGTTAAATAATTAGTTACAAAGAACCATTAAAATATTGCTTTGTCTTTCTGTTGATTTAAAAATATTGTTCTTATAATGAGTGTAGATGCTATTGGAAGAGCGAGGATAACTGGCATGGAGGAATTACTAAACAAGTGTGAAGGGGATATCAGTAGACCTAGCCATTAACCTAATGGTGCTTCACGGTTTGTGCTAGTACAGCTAAATACTTCAGCCCTTAGACTTTCATGGTCCTGTATTTCTACTAAAATGGTAACGGAGCTCCCTCACATGGTTGGACTTAGTAATATGCACACTGTTCTTGTCTGAAAACACTCAGTATACAAAACTGAGAACAGTTTAAAATGCAAAAATTATATTTTCAAATGCCTTCGTCCACAGTAAATATGTTTCAGTATGTTGAAGCAGCTGAAAACACATGCAGCCAGCCCAGAGAGGTCATCATTTCAGTGGAAAATTTTTATAATGCAAAAAAGAAAAAAAAGTGAATGAAGGTTTTCTTTCATTAGTAAACTAGATCTTTTAAATGCGTACTTACTTTGCTGTTTTTCCTTCCAGCAGCTATTTTGAAGGTGATCAATGTAGTCATTCTCAACATTATTTTCCACATTCTGCAGTGCTATGCCTTGGTACTCTTTCTCAAATCCTTTGTCAACAAAATATGCTACTTTAAAACGTTCCGTTTCTCTGGACTGAACATGGCCCAATGACCTGAATAATTAGAACAGATGTTATGCAGTTATCCTCCACGTAGATTATATAGATCAATGCATAAAAAGCTAATTTTGCTACATTTAGTAAAACATCTATAGTACGAACTAGATTTATTATTAATTCAATAATGAATATAAAAGTACAACAATGTCACATTTCCTGATCCTCCTGTTTTTGTAATCCCATGTGGAGAATATTTTTGTACCAGGAGTATTAAAACATCTTTTTGCTGTATTTTCAGCAAGTCACAACTGTTGGCTCGAGTGACCAAAGGTGCAGTGGCACTGGGATTTATTTTTACAAAATTCTATATTCTTCTGCAATAACATGCACTGTGTGGCATTTTTTTATGGCCTGCATTTGTTTCAGCTTTTTAATCTCAATGATCAACAAGATTCCTTCATTCTATCTCCACCAGTACCCAACTTTTAAAGGCAATTTCTTAACATATTTCATTTTCAGATCCAGCACTGTAATTAAAATGTAATTCTGCCCTCTTGTGGTTACACTGCAACTACAAAAATGATCTATTATCTCATACATAACAAGTGCACATCATTTATATAGTTATTGTATGAATTCAGTGTTGTCACTAAATTGGTACTTTTGCTCATTAGGATGACATATGTCTGCAGAGAAAAATTTAATCTCCCCTTCCCCACCAATCTTCTACCCTTCTCACCTTTGAACATGTTGAAATAACATTTCAGAAGCACTTGCAGTCTTCCTGTCCTCACTTAAACAACTATTCTTTGTGGATGAGCAGATACCATCAGTGCTGGCAGCAACCATGGGTGACTGAGGGAGGGATTGACTGCAGCTAAGACCAATCCTATTCCCAATGTCCATACACATCCACTTTCGGAGGGTGAGGCACTGGATAGCAATTAGGAAAAGGAACCCTGGGTGATTCATTTTCCCATTCTTACCTCATCTTGTGCCAATTGCAGTGCCATGTTTTAATAAAAACAGGCTTTTTTTTTTAAACCTTGCTTATATAAAGAAAGAAAATAAATTACATTTACAAAGTGCCTTTTACATTCTCAGAACATCCTGAAGTACTTCAGAGACAATAAATTACTTTTTGAAGAGTAATCACAATTGTTTTGTAGTTGAACATAACCAATTTCACACAATGCCCCACAAACAGTATACGAGATAAATAACCAGTCAATTTGTTTTAGTTGGTTAAGAGATGAATGTTGACCAGATCTTCTTTGAAAAAGTGCTATGCTCTTGCATCCACCTGAACAGGCAGAAGGGCCCTGATTTAACATTTAATTCAAAAGATGTATGGGTAAAGCTATCTGAGCTAGTTGCATATTGTACATTTTTTTTAATATTACTACATTTATGGTTTTTCCATCTGCACCATACTGAAGTACAATGCATTCTAAGAGAAATTGAATAGTTTTACCATTGTTTTTTGGCATACAATACAAAAACAGTATTAAAAAAATCACTAATAAACATCGTCAATGTAGACTTCATTCAACCTAGGTCCCATTAATAAAAGGGCTTATAGCACCACCCATTTTATCAGCTAGTTTTTAAAAAAAATAACAATTTATTCTGAACCTGTTAACCAGTCCAAATAATCAAGAACTGGTGTTAGGCAAATCTACCCACCCACATGAACAATTCAAGATAAAATGGTTAATACTTTGAATTATTTAGCATCTTTTAAAAACTTACTTTTACTTTTATGAAAGGTCATCGACCTGAAACGTTAACTCTGTTTCTCTTTCCACAGATGCTGCCTGACCTGCTGAGTATTTCCAGTATTTTAGGTTTTTATTTCTTTTATACAGTTTCTTCACAAGGTTTCCATATATTTCTTAATATTCAATTTCAATTTGAGCACCATGACAACATAGACCATTTCTTCAAAGTTAATAATAAAGTAATTTAGTTTTTTTCCCCCATTTGGGTGCAAATGTTTCAAAATGATTAAAAGGAAAATGATTAGCACAATAACATTTTAAAAACATTAAACTTACAGCTTGTAGTAAAGACTGTATGGAGGATTGGTCACCATCAATTGGGCTACAAGCGACACAAATACTAATATAAAGACTGGCAACAGCTGCACAAATGCTGAATAAGTTCCCTGCAAAATGTGCAAGAAAGGAAAAATGGTCAGTTAAGGAATCTCTAATTGGCTTAAATCACAATTGGTGAAATCTTGTTTTCAACATTTCCTTAATTCCAAAAGTGTAATATTAATTCCCAGCAACTAACTCCTTTGCTTATTCATTGTGTATGTTGCATCTCAATTCTCCACAAATTATGCTTTATTAATATCAGCAAAGATTATTTTACTAATGCAGCTATGCTCTTATTTTAAAATTCAAAAATCATAGACTGGTTATTTGGAGTAGAGACCTTCATGTAATCACCCCGTTTACGATGTGTTACAAAATAATGTCTTCACTCTCCAATCCTTCTGCATATAAAAGGCCAGATGATTTGTAACACCAGATTTTCCATCAACTCTGCCCTTAACTGGAAGGTAGTAGTTTTGAAGCGGAGAAGCAGATGAGGTAAATCATAATATAGTAATTAATATATTTTACTACAGATTTGAACACGCAAGATATATCCAACTGCAGAGGTTTGATCAGCAATCTATGATTAGGTCTAACAGGCATTTAACTCGAGATTGATGTTATAAAGTTCAATGTTCCTTTTTAAGAATATACAGGGCCTTTAGGGTTATTTTTTCCAAATGAAGAAACAGTCCCTACCTTTCTGAGGGATTATAAACAGAAGCCACATCTATTGTTCATGCCTTAGTATCTCACATATCCTACCTCACAGAAGTATTAACATTCACCTGAGTCTTATCCTCCTGCTCTTCTTCTGCCCTTTCATTCATACGGCGGCGCCGGCGGTAAATATGGGTGTACGTTGTCCTTCCATTTGTATAGGCATGAATATTACCTGGTCAAAAAACAGAAGATACTTCATTAGCAATTTCAAACCAACTTTGTGAGAAACAGATCATAAAATCCAACAGTAAAACTGACAGCATTGTTCTCGTCTTCCATGCAGAAATATTGGATTTGTTTAGGCATTGCTAGATTTTCATTTCAATGTAAATAATATACAGGAAACTCTCTTGTTACCGACACCTAAATATTTGGAAATCTCTCTTAAGCGGCAAAATTCAGGAGTAGGTTCAGGTAAGTTTTACTTCATATTAGTGGCCGTGTAACCGGGGTTCCTGGATCTGTGGCCGTGTAACCGGGGTTCCTGCACCTGACGCCTGGATCTGTGGCCGTGTACGGGGCTCTCGTACCTTAGTAAGTATACCTCTCAGTAATCCGGACTTTTTGATCAACCAGCACCACGCCGGTACCGGATTTTAAAAAGAGTTTCCTGTATGTAGATACCTTCAGAATGTATACTCAGCAAAAAAAAATATGTACCTATAATTTTTAATGAGTGCCACAAGTTTTGAATATGACTTAGATATTCTCTTGGATTCATTGGTGCTGGTCACTCACATAAATGGTCCAATCATCTTGCATTTATAGGTGTGCCCATACTACCTAATTATACAATTGAATAACCCAGGGGTGCAGCAATAGGACCTCCTCATGATCTCAGTTGGATGCCTCGACTCTCATATGTGCCCTCATATCATTACTCCGATCTTTTCAAAGGTGGATTGAGAAACACTTGGTAAGATGAAGCCAGATACAAATTGTTATGCTGCTTTATTTCACAGACAGCAAGTGAATAGAGAGTAACAATTACAAATAAATCATTTATTTGACTGAATTCCACTTTTCTCCTCAAAAACATGGGAAAAATAATAAGCCACACACTCTATCCCCTTCCGTAGGCTGACTTACTTGTTTTTGGGATCATCTTTCTTTCAGACTACTTCTAACTACAAAAACTAACCTGCTGTATTTTTAACTTCCTGCTTCGGGCCTCATAGTCTCATGTTTAAAACTCTTTTCTCTCCATGTTCCTAGCCGGAGAATGCCAAGATGCTGACTTCCTCCCATTTAGTGATTTGCCAATAGGCTTGTCAATAAAACCAGCTACTTCTCCTCTCCCTTTGGGGCATAGGTTTAAAAAGAACATCTTCTGCTGTTCTCAAAACAATTTGGTTTCATCCTGCCTAATGGGCCTGGGATGAGATAATTGCCACTCACTGAATCTATTTGGAATAGACTTTCTTTCTATAACTCCATGAAGAACAAAAATCAAAAATGAAGAAAGTGTCTCCGGCTATAGATCCTCAAGGTATATGGCATTTATCTTCATGTCCATACCAAGTAAAAATATAAGCATGGTCAAAGTTCAAACAGCCCATTTCTATATTTAACTTGACATTCAACATTTTGTACTGCCTATGCTAGATTTGACTACAGTACATTTACTTATAACTGGCCATACTATTTAAAAAACTGAAGTGCAACTAACACACAAAGCAAATCTATGAACATACACTTCAATAAATAGATTTATTCTTATATTGATCAATGCACAGGATTAAGATGTTCTCCACCCGAGCTGGTTTCATGCCAGAGCTCAAAACTACATTTAAAACTATAATGGCCATTTTCTGCCAGTATGGCCATTTTATAAGAGTGTAATAAAAAGTGTATACCTTTTAAGACCACAACAGACATGCAAAACTACATACATTTTTTTTTTTTTTTAAGTGGTAATGCATTAATGATATAAATATAGGGCAAAAGACCCAGGAAAGAGATAATTAAAATTAACACCAGGAGACCAAATCTGCTGAAAACAGTCAAGGGGACTGAATGGAATGATGGCCTTTCACTCTGGGACCATGTTCACAGCCAGCCCAGGATACAATGGGTGCAAGGGCCTATATAAAATGAGCTTGGGCTATTTCAAACCAGTTCTCCAGTGCTTTGCTTCAGTATTGTTGTTTGCTTCTGGCATTGGTTTAATTGCCTGCAATAGCTTGTGCCACAACAAACATGGCATTTCTAAAACCTCCTGATTCTTAACTGCACAAGTGCCAAGTAGATATTGGAGTGATGAAAGTACAATCAGATTCAAGTAAGGCAACAGTACAAGCAAATTTCTCTTAGAGAGATGCACAAAATAGTAACTAGATACATTGGGCCAGAAATTCGGGTCCCCACGGGTGAGTACGCGCTGGGTACTCACGCGTAGGCCCAACAAAAGTGCCGGTTTCGTCCATGCACTGCGCATGCGCGGGAAACCGGAACTTCCGTTCTCTTAAAGGAAGGGGTTCACAGGTCGAACGCGTGCGCCGGAGAGGCAGCGCGTACACCTGGAACTTCCGTTTTTTTTTTTTTGCAGGTTTCTCCAGGAGGATAAGTCTCCAAGAGCTACGCTTGTAAAAAGCAGTTGCAAGGCATGCTTTTAACAAGGTAAGTGGTGAATTGAGTTAAAACATTTTTTCCACAGGTTTATTATTTTTAAATACTTTAAAGAAAGGTAAGTTTATTTTTAGCCCCGTTAGAACTGTAATTAACTTTTTCAAAAATTTAAATTATTGTTTAAAATAGTTATTTTATGTAATTTAGTTATTTTAAAAATGTGATTTAAAAAAAAATTATTTGAAGTTTTAGTGATGAATTGTATTCATAGATTGGACAGCTCTTCCTGTCACATCTATGAATACAGATTCCCTGCTACCATTGGCTCTCCATGGCCCACGTGATCCCAGGGGATGCGTCGAACTAACTGTGCCCCTGGGATACACAAGCACTGCCCGCCGGCAGTTGGAGGAGGCCCAGGATCGGAATCCCACATGGGCCCACAGCACAACGGCCGGCGCGCTAGGTAAGTGCAGGTCAGAGGCTTGCACCCGCGGCCTCCAACCCGAATTTCTGGGCCATTTTTTGGTTCCAGTCCTACTCCGGGTCCCTCCCTCACCTCTTTTTCTGGAACATTAATGATTGTATCGGTGCAGTTTCCTGCTGTCACCCTGAAATGGAAAATGTCATTCACTTTGCTTCCAATTTTCACCCTTTCCTCACCTTCACATGGTCCATCTCGGACTCTTCTCTTCCCTTCCTCGGCTTCTCAGTCTCCATTTCTGTATAGGCCATCGACCAACATCCACTATAAGCCCACGGACTCACAGGTACCTTGACTAGACTTCCACCCTGCTTCCTGTTAAGGACTCTGTTCCATTCTCCCAGTTTCTCTGTCTCCGTCACATCTGTTCTGATGATGCCACCTTCCATACTAGTGCTTCTGATAGGTCTTCCTTTTTCCTCATCAGAGGATTCCCCTCTACCGTGGTTGACAGGGCCCTCGACCGGGTTTGTTCCATTTCCTGCATTTCTGCTCTCACCCCTTCCCCTCCCTCCCAGAACCATGATCGGGTTCCCCTTGTCTTCACGTTCCACCCCACCAGCCTCCACATTCAACGGATCATCCTCTGCCATCTCCATGTTCATTCCATTTCCCGCACTTCTGCTCTCACCCCTTCCCCTCCCTCCCAGAACCATGATAGGGTTCCCCATTCAACGGATCATCCTCCGCCATCTCCAGCGTGATGCCGCCATCAAACACATCTTCCCCTCCCCATCCCTCCTTTTTCAGCATTCCGAAGGGACCATTCCCTCTGCGACACCCTGGTCCACTCCTCAATCATCCCAACATCCCCTCCCCTTCTCAGCACCTTCCCGTGCAAGCGCAGGAGCTGCAACACCTGCCCTTTTACCTCCTCCCTCCCCATCATCCAGGGACCCACCTTCCAGGTGAAACAGCGATTTACTCGTACTTCTTTCAATTTAGTATACTGTATTCGCTGCTCAAGATGCGGTCTCCACTACACTGGGGAGACCAAACGCAGGTTGGGTGACCACTTTGCGGGACACCTCTGTTCAGTCTGCAAGCGTGACCCTGAGCTTCCGGTCGCCTATCACTTTAATTCTCCGCTCCACTCCCACTCCGACTTCTCTATCCTCGGCCTCCTACACGGCTCTAACGAAGCTCAACGTAAGCTCCAGGAACAGCACTTCATCTTTCCATTAGGCACTTTACAGCCTTCTGGACTAGACATCGAATTCAACAATTTCAGATCATAACCTCTGCGCATATTTTTTCTAGACGGCAGCTGATGATGATTCTGCTATTCCCATTTACACCTCTTCTAAACCCATCTTTCGTTTCTTTACTTGCCCCATTACCATCTCCTTTTGCTTTGCACCATCATCCCTTTTGTCATTTAATTACTCCTGCTTTCCACCCTACCACAGACCTTCATTTTTGTTCTTTCCTCTCCTCCCCACCACTGTAGTTGTTAAAACCTGTTACATCTCCAACTTTTTCTAGTTCTGACAAAAGGTCATCGACCTGAAACGTTAATTCTGTTTCTCTCTCCACAAGATGCTGCCTGACCTGAGTATTTCCAGCATTTTTGGCTTTTATTTCAGATTTCCAGCATCTGCAATATTTTGCTTTTGAACTAGATGCATCTCCTGAACTTTCAGCAAGTATTAGCAGATGGGCATATAATCATTGCAATAATTTATTTTTGGTCAGTTAGGTGTCTTGACACACATGGAACCCCATTATCAAGCTTAAGAGTCTCCACATCAAACTAGTGCAAGATCAAATTCTGTAGAATTTTCATTTTCCTGATATGGAGTGCACTCTCGCACAGTAGGAATATAGTCAACTTATCTAACGCCAAATAAATTGGTATCGCTGAAGGTCAACATGCTAATACTGCACAGCTTGCAGCACAAATCATGGATTGCTTGTCCAGCTAGGACCATCCTACCCACTAAGTAGTTTCGGAATCCTACTCCTTTATGCTGCAGATAGCTCGTCCAAGTCTGGGCTGCCAAATATCATCTGTCCAGAAATTGATTTATAGCCATTAGTCACTTGAAAACCAGGACTTCTTGAATATAGTGGGATTTGTGTCGCTCCCTGCCTTCCTCCATGAAAGACTGCCGGTCTTAGTTTTATTACCAAGTTTGCTGCTACCAAACAGAAAAAACAACTGAGGATCATGGAAACCTACACATTCATCTGGCTGACACCAGTAGTTTTCTGAAAGATTTGAACACAAAAAATCGTTGCTTGTAGTGTAATTTCAATTTAGCTTAATTCATTGTGATTATTATAGTTGAAATGATCTTTCTGTACAGCATTATAGCAATACCAACCGGTGGGGAATCTTCCACCAAAGAACATGTTGAATAAATCTTCAGGTGTTATATCCGCTTCAAATTCTCTGTAATAGTTTGAACTGTTGGCATAAGGACTGCGGACGGTTGCTGGTTCCTCTCCACGTTGATCATACTGTTTGCGTTTTTCTGGGTTGCTGAGAATAGCATATGCATTCCCTATTGCTAAAATAAACATTAGTCATTTCAGTTACTAATATCTGCATCCTTACTTTGCTATTAGCTTCTGCTCACAGCCATTGTAATGAATATTCTCCAAGAATGGTAAATTTAACTAGTCAGTCAAAAAAAATTAAAAGATGATGATATACCTTTATTTTTTTTTTAAGTTACTCTTAGATTAAAAGATATATACCTACAGCCAAGTTCAGAACATAATTTCAAAATTATGAAGCATTTCGATAGAGTAAATAAGGAGAAACTTTTCCACTGGCAAGAGGCTCAATAACCAGAGGGCACAGATTTAAGGTAATTGGAAAAAGAATCAGGGGGGGAAATGAGAAGTGCTTTTACACAGCGAGTTATGATCTGGAATGCATTGCCGACAGGGGGGTGGAAGCAGATTCAACAATAACTTTCCAAAGGGAATTGGATATATACTTGAAAGGAAATATTTGCAGGTCTATGGGGAAAGAGCAGGGGAGTGAGGCTAATTGGATAGCTCTTTCAAAAAGCTAGCACAGACACAATGTGCTGAATGTTCTTCTTCTGTGCTGTATGATTCTATGATTCTTAACAAAATCTTTTTCTTATTATAAAGGCTTTTGGGCAGAACCACGTGACATCTCCTTACTGCTGCAAATAGCAGCATCCTGAGTGATCACTGTCAATTTTTTCTGACTATGAGGCATCTGCAGGTCAAGAAGCCACCCCAAAGGAGACAAACCCCAAAGGAGTTACTGTACAGTTCAGAATCTATACAACTTTGCATAGAGTTTAAGGTGAATACAAAGAATACAATTAGAAGAAACTAAATTTTTTATTGTAAAGTTTTGCAGGAAGCAAGAGAGGTTTGGTTGCCCTAAACACTCTGGCATAATTTGCTCTGTTCAGAAGCCAAACTGTTCACTAACATTTAAGAGCTTTCCCAACTTTTGGGACGTGATCTATTCTGTTTGGCAAGGGGTCAAATGCATTTTCAGAATGGAAAAGATACCATCCAGATGGCCCTGGCTCAGCAAACACAATAGAAGTGGCATTCATCCAATGCCAGGAATCGGAGCTTTTTTGGGTTCATAAGCAAATGAACCTCTGTACCTCCCCTCAAGGGATATTGATAAGATGATAAGAATTAAAAAGTGGCAAATGGATATAAATGTCAATAAGTAAGGGATGATGCATTTTGGTAAAATAACAGCAGTAATTATACTCTGAATAGAAGTAGGCTTGGTGCTGTAGAAGAGCAGAGGAATTTGTAGGTACATGACATTAAAGGCAGCAGCTATAATCACAAGTGATATAGAATATAAAAGCCAAGAGGTAATGATGAGCCCAAATAAAACTTCGATAAGAACTCAGAGTATTGTGTGCATTATTGGACTCCTCCACACTGTAGGAAGAAGATTGAAGCTTTAGAGAGTCCAAAGCAGATTCATTAGGAGGCTGCCTGGTATGAGGAAAAATATATACAAAGAAAGACTTGAAAAATTGGGTCTTTTTTCATCAGAACAAAGATTAGGGAACGATAAGATAGAAGTATTTAAAATGATCAAAAGATAGGACAGGGTAGATAGAAGCAGACTGTTTCCAGTAGTTGAAGCAGTCAACAATGAGGGGCCATAGATACAAGATTAAATGAGAGATTTAGAACAGAGGGCAGGAGAAACCTCTTCACACAGAAAGTTATGAGGCTGTGGAATTCACTTCTAGGGTTAATGGATGAGGCAGAAGCTTTGTCAACATTCAAGAACAGATTGAATAGTTGACTTAAGGAAAAGGGGTAGAAGGGATATGGGAACAAGGTGGTAAATGTGATTAGAACTATTTGTTCGCATGGAGGGTAAACACCTGGTTGGGCCAAATGGCCTGTTCCTGTGTTGTAAATTAAATGTATGTCTATGTATTTTCTGTCTATCCGAGAAGGGTCAATGTCCACTTGAGGGTTTCCCAGAAATTGTGATGAAGGAGAAAGAGGTGGATGTGTAGAGTGGTCCGCTTTTTACAGCCTATATTTACAAGGCTGGACCTTGTATCTCACAATATAGGCTAGGGTAAGGTTTGAGTAAGACGGCTATTTGGCCCCTTTGATTTCACCGTTCTGGGGATTTGAACTCAACTAATCGGATGATATAATCCAGTACTCAAGCTTGCTTTGTTTATTGCCACCTCACATTGGATAACTCTTTCAGTTTCTCCATTGGCAAGTGCTGCCCTACCCATGGGAGTGCATCTGGTTTTCTACTTCAAACAGATCCAAATTAGTCAATGAGATCTTGTATCTGCTGCACCAGTGTTCAATCTGAACTGCATGTTCAAATTCATACCTTGAACACTGAAGTAAATCTATAGCTCTTCTGACTTTAAAACAACTCTTCGATAAGAGTAGGCGTGCAAGAGATGTCCCCTGGTTACTTTGCTAGGTCACCTCAGGATGATGTGCTTTTAAAAAGTGATACAATTCTTTTGCACTTGGAATGCGACAAGGAAGAAAAACCTCCCCAGTAACTCCTTCTCATCATCTTCCTCCTCCTGTGCCTCAACTGTGGCAGTCAATCTGCAGGAAATAAGGGTAGAAGGTAAGAATGGGTGAGCATTGAGGAGAGAGAGAAAGATGGTGGAATATTCGGTTTGTGTATTGTGTCAGAGCTATGCTAGTGACAGCATAGTCACTCAGTTATGAACCTGGCAAGATGTCACTGACCATGCCATCTCCCATGGCAAGAGTGAATGAGTGCCTACAAGCTGCATGGTCTCGTCCTCGAAGGGGTTAGCAGATCAAAAGTGGAGATGTGTCTGTCTTTGGCATCATTGCGTGCCAATTTATCCTGCAAGAATATAATGAATGGGGGTAAGGCTAGCAGTTAAGTGTGTGCCAAGTAGCATGGGGAGGTGAAGCAAGAGGGGGCATGAGGCTGTTAAAAGTGGAGGAAGGAGTTTTAAGGTTCTGCATGATAAATAATTGCTATGGGGAGCTGGGTAACCATAGTGTAAGACACTGAGTTAGGGCCGCCCTTAAACAGATTGTAGTGAAGGGCGAGTTGCACAAGTGACGATTTAAGAGGCTGAAGAGTGTGCTGGTGCCCAGGGTAGGCAAGAAAAAGATGAGAGTACCAGTCTGTATATCTCCCCCGCCTTGGTGAGGTCATTGAACTTTTTCCAGCACTATAATGCAATCCTGGGGGTGAGGGAGTTGGTATTCTGTGCCTGCTTTCACCAGACAGCACGAGTTACATTTCTGGGTGGCTTAATGGCACCCACACCCAGGAGTCTGTGCCCCCTGCCTTCGATTTCCTCGAGGAGCACTTGGAAGTCTGAATCGGTGAAGTTCTGTGTTCATTATCTCTGGCTTGCCATGTCTTACTGGCCTCTGGATCCAGATGGTGTCTGTGTAGTCATAATTGTGTCCAAGCATGATTTTTTTTTTTTTAAAGTCACTAAGACATGCAGTGAAATGATTAGAGAGTGAAATGAAAGAGCCAAGCCCCCGTCCATCTCTTACCTGTCTGCCACCCAGTCTGCTGCTTCAAGAGTGCAGGCTGAACTGACTTTTTTAAAACGCTATTGAGGTCTCCGGGTGGTTCAGCTGTTTATACCCGTTTTACACCAATGCAACAAGAGGAATGCAAATGAGCAGTAATTCCCCTTGCAGGCCAGCAAGCACAAAGTTTCTTTAAAAAGAGGCAACAGCGGTGTAATTTGTTTCAAGGAAATTCTCGGCATCAGTCTCACACTTTGCTAGAAAGGTGCCGTTTCTCAGAGAAGGCTTAATTGGGAATATTTCCAAGTGCAGCTCAAAAATAAAAGCCCAAAGTCGATTTGTTTAATTCATGAAACTTTCTCAAGGAAACTAAAAATAACAAGAGAAACAGAAATGAAGGTAGTATCGAGACACCCCTATGACAAGGAGGAGATCACATGGTTCTGATCAAAAAGTCCTGAAAAGGGACACAAATCGCTGGAATTTTAACCAGTAAACTCGGTAACCTACCCATAGCATGTGAAGTATACTGAAAAATTAGAGAGTTTGGAGAACAGATTCAGTGATTAAGGCAGCAATTAAAAATAAAATGAGCATTTTTTTTTGTTGAGTTTCTAAAATTGCTCATGGATTTCATTAAAATTCTAGAAACTTTGGTCAGTTTTTTTAGGTCATTAATTTTCTATATTGTGCTGGTCATTTAGTTACTAGTCCTTTATTCCATTGTTTTAGGACTTTCCTTTATTGGTATTTCTTCTTGATTTTGACGTAAATGTGAAGTTACAGCTTTGTACCTTTAAATGCATCCGTTGCTCCAGGGGCACAGTTTTTATCAGGGTGAAACTTCAATGCCAACTTCCTATAGGACCTCTTCAAATCCTCTTCATCAGCACTTCTACCAACTCCCAACATTTCATAGTAATTCTTACATCGTTTTATCCTGCAAAGCATTAACATAACAATTCATCTGATATACTGTGATCTGGAATAGTTTCCATTCGGGGACGGGGCAGGAGAAAGGATTAGAAGAAAAGCAAAGTTACATTGTAAATGTAATATGATTTTGTATTTTACTTTTTTTGGTGCATTTGCCTGGCCTTTAACATGCCTGATAGCAGTGCGAGGGAATGGAAGACTTTTTGCATCCAGTGTCAACACTAAGCACTTCCAGGTCAGCTATAGCACAGGCAGAGACAGATTAAGCTGTCCAAGTATCACTTAACCCCAATTTTAGAACAGCATCATAATTTTTTTGATCAGGCAGTAGAGAGGATTTAAGTTAATACCAGGATGCAGAATAAACTTTAAAGTACAACATTACATTATGGAAAGTATTCTTCAACATGTTTAATCTTGTTAAAATTCACACCTAGGATTTAAACCCTGCTGTTATATTCATGGAGGGAAAAATTTGGTTGCTTTGCTCGTCCCATTCTTCTTCTTAGGCAGTCCCTCGGAACCGAGGATGACTTGCTTCCACATTAAAAATGAGCTCGCAGGTGACTGATTAGTCCAATGCGGGACCTACAGTCTCTGTCACAGGTGGGGCAGACGGTGGTTGAAGGGACGGGTGGGTGGGTGGGGTGCTTGGGTTGATGTGCGCTCCTTGCGCTGCCTGCGCTTGGCTTCCGCTTGCTCCCGGTGAAGAGACTCGAGGTGTTCGGCGCCTTCCCGGATGCTTCTCCTCCACTTTGTGCGGTCTTGGGCCAGGGATTCCCAGGTGTCAGTGGGGATGTTACACTTTTTCCAAGGAGGCTTTGAGGGTCTCCTCTCAAGTGCCAGGCTCTTTTGCCGGTACCCCGTTCCCCGGTGCGTGCTGCGCTAGGCCCCTCCCCTGCAGGAGGCCTGCAGTACCGCGGCGCTACGTGCCGACGCGCATGGCGCTGCTGCACGTAGCACCGTGATATTCAATGCGAGTGCCCCAAGAGGGAGGCGGAGCATTTCCAGTAGCGCCCCGTCTCCTGCTTGGGTGCTACCATTGAATTTCGGGCACGGGGGGTGCTAGCTTTTTCGGGATGCTAAAAGTAGCGCCCCAAAGGAGGCACGACCCAATTATTCCCAGATGGTCTTTTAATGCAGAATAATTAAATAAACCCTAGTCCCTAAATTCCACTAATAACATTAAGTGAACAGTAAAGTCTATGCCAAATCATAGCAGCATTTGGATGCAAGTAGAAATTTAAAAATCAGCATTCCTTTATTACAATATATTGAGTCCTAATTAAAATGTAATCTTTCTTTGCGAATTCCAATTCAGTTGCATTTCTCTACACGACTATGCCCATGAAGAAACACATATATTCGCTGCAATTATCCTTTAGTTAACTTACACTATTTTTTACAAATGAAAGACAGACTTGAACCTGTATAGCATTTTCACAACCTCAGGAGATTCCAAAGTGCTTTACAGCCAATGAAATACTTTAGAAGTGTAGTCACTGTTGTAATGTAGGAAACACGGCAACCAATTTGCACACGGCAAGCTCCCACAAACAACAATGGGATAATCTGTTTTAGTGATGTTGGTTGAGGGATAAAGGCTAGCTGCTTCGCCACAGGAATGGAAGGGGAGTGAAAGGCAAGAAGATGAAAAATTAGAGGAAGAGACACATCAGGCTATTCTGTTAAGCTTTTAAGTGAATTAAGGTAGTTCAGTGGAAGTTGGAAAGTGGAGTGACGAGACCAAAGGTGAAAGACAGAAGAAATTTAACTTCAAAATTTAAAAGAAATTAATTGGGAACAGGTGTCAATAACAAGTGAAATAAAGAAAAGCTGTAGTACAGGAAACTTTGGTTTATCCGGAGGTTAACTGTCCGGAATGCTCGAGCCACCGGCAAAATTCAGGAGTCGGTTCAGTAATTTTTTTTTCTTTTCGTTGCTTTTTTTTCCACCAGTCAGGCTCTGCAAGGTCTAGCTAAAGCTGTTGCTTAGCTACAGAGGCGCTTGCAAGCTACAGCCGACTGTTTAGAAGCTGTTGCTAAGCAACAGGGTTTGTTGCTAGATACGGAGCGCAAAAGCTTCCATATGTTTTAACATTAGCGCTGGTGTCCGGCAGTTTTGATGGGACGGCAACAGCTCGGTCCCGTCGGTGCCGGATATCACAAAGTTTTCTGTACTTCCAAGGTTAGCAGGTAGCTGGGATTGCTACAAGTTTCTTAATCTCAAGACTCAGCTATTTGCAAGTCAAAGATTGCTTTGTGATTTAGAAATTTATCTAAATCCAAGGAGATATAATCCTGTAATATATTCTCAAAAACCCATTTGTCTTGAATTTATAAATGCGAGGGTGTATTCACCCCCTTTCTTTATCTCCCCAAGCAACCTATTACCTGACATTCAATTTTGCCATTCTTACCTAATCTGCCAAGGAGCTAACTTCTGCTTTTCAATTTCTCTATCTGCCAGTCAGTATCTTCTGACATCAGCACAGCTGAGCTTGAGAACTCAGCAGAGTTGGGACCATACATGCTGATCACCTCTCTCTGGGAGCAGCTGTTGGTACTTCCAACATACTCAAGAGTGTTGTATCCAAGTTTGCTGACGATACAAAACTAGGTGGGGAAAGTAATCCATGAGGAGGGTACAAAGAGCCTGCAAAGGGATATAGACAGGTTAAGTGAGTGGGCAATAAGGTGGCAGATGGAGTATAATGTGGGGAAATGTGAGGTTATTCACTTTGGTAGGAAGAATTGAAAAACACTTTTTTTTTTTTTTTTTTATAAATGGTGGGAAACTATTAAATGTTGGTGTTCAGAGAGATTTAGGTGACCTCGTACAGGAAACACAGAAAGCTAGCATGCAGGTACAGTAAGCAATTAGGAAGGCAAATGGCATGTTAGCCTTTATTGCAAGGGGTTTGAAGTACAAGATTAAGGAAGTCTTGTTGCAATTGTACAGGGCTTTGGTGAGACCACACCTGGAGTACTGTGCAGTGTTTTGGTCTCTGTACCCAAGGAAGGATATACTTTCCTTAGAGGCGGTGCAACAAAGATTCACTAGATTGATTCTCGGGATGAGAGGGTTGTCCTATGAGAAGAGGTTAGGTAGATTGGGCTTATACTCTCTGGGGTTTAGAAGAATGAGAGGTGATCTCATTTGAAACATAAGATTCCGAGGGGGATTGACAGGGTAGATGCCGAGAAGTTGTTTCCCCTGGCTGGAGAGTCTAGAACTAGGGGGCATAGTCTCAGGATCAGGGGTCAGCTATTTAAGACTGAGAGGAGGAGGAATTTCTTCACTCAGAGGGTTGTGAATCTTTGGAATTCTCTACCCTAAAGGGCTGTGGATGCTCAGTCGATGAGTATATTCAAGGCTGAGATAGAGAGAATTTTGGACTCTAAGGGAATCAAGGGATATGGAGGTCGGGCGGGAAAATGGAGTTGAGGTCAAAGATCGGGGCTGTATGGCCTACTTCTGCTCCTATTTCTTATGTTCTTACCTCACTACCATGAAGTAAATCATTTTTAGAAAAACAACCAGAATGAGCCAACAGCAGAAATGCCAAGCTGACTTTAATGCAACTGTATAATAAGAGATACTTTAACTGTAAGGAGACATTCTTTTTGCCTTTACAGGTACAGCTGACTCTTAATTTGAAGTTGTTTTTGCTCAAAAAACACATCACCCAGTAATTTCAATTGAGCAATTTAAATAAAAAGCACAGAAACTTAGTTTGAATTGAAATTGTGCAAAAAAAAACTAATTTAAAATTGAGCAATTTTGATTCGCGAGCACAGCAGCTCCATGTTGCACGCACAATTTACACAAACTTTATCAGTACTGAACAAAAAAAAACTCTAACTTTTAAGAAGTGTTTGTGCATACATAAGAACATCAGAAATAGCAGGAATACGTCATACGGCCCCTCAAGCCTGCTCCGCCATTCAATAAGATAAGATCAGTAAGTTCTCAATTGGGGAAAGGCAAATTTTACTCAGCTGAGATGTGACTTAGCAAAAGTGGACTGGAAACAGCTACTTGAAGGTAAATCAGTGTCAGAGCAGTGGGAGGCATTCAAGGAGGAGACAGTGAGGGTTCAGAGCAAATATGTTCCCACAAAGAAAAAGGGTGGGACTCCCAAATCTAGAGCCCCTTGGATGTCAAGGAGCATACAGGGTAGAATAAGGAAAAAAAGGGAAGCTTTTATTAGATACCGAGAGCTCAATAATGTATATGAAGTCCAGGGGTGAAATTAAAAAGGAAATTAGGAAAGCAAAGAAAGGGCATGAAAAAATATTGACAAGTAAAATCAAGGAAAACCCAAAGATGTTTTATAAATACATAAAGAGCAAGAGGATAACTAAGGAAAGAGTATGGCCTATTAAGAGACCAAAAAGGTAACCTGTGTGTTGAAGCGGAAGATGTGGGTATGGTTCTTTATGAATACTTTGCATCTGTCTTCACAAAAGAGAGGGACAATGCAGACACTGTAGTTCAGGAGGAGGAGTGTGAAATATTAGATGAGATAAACATAATGAGAGGGGAAATATTAAAGGGTTTAGCATCTTTGAAAGTAGATAAATCACCAGGCCAGGATGAAATGTATCCCAGGCTGTTGAGAAGCAAGGGAGGAAATAGCAAAGGCTCTGACCATCATTTTCCAATCCTCTCTGGCTACAGGCATCGTGCCAGAGGACTGCCAACACTGTACTGTTGTTTAAGAAGGGAGAAAGGGTGAGACCAAGTAACTACAGGCCAGTCAGTCCGGGCAAATTATTGGAAAAAATTCTAAGGGACCATATTAATAGTCATTTAGAAAGGCTAGGATTAATCAAGGAAAGTCAGCATGAATTTGTTACGGGAGGGTCATGTCTGACTAACTTGATTGTATTTTTGAGGAGGTAACAAGGCGGGTAGCACGTTTGATGTACAGAAAACTTTGTGATATCCGGCACTGGCGGCACTGGCGTGTTGCCGATCTATCAAAACTGCCGGACATACAAAGTTAATGTTGAAGCATACGGAGGTTTTCATCTCCGTATCTGACAACAAACACTGTTGCTTAGCAACAGCTTCTAAAGAGTCGGCTGCAGCTGCAAGCGTCTGTAGCTGAAGCTGTTGCTATAGCTACAGACCTTGCAGTGGCTGACTGGGAAAAAAAAAGAACGAGATCTAAAAAAACTTACAGAAAACAGCTCCTGATTTTTGCCGTTAGAGCAAGTATTCCGGACATACAACCTCCGGATAAACCAAAGTTTCCTATAATCTGGATTTTAAGCAAGGCTTTTGACAAGGTCCCACATGGCAGACTGGTCAGAAAAGTAAAAGCCCATGGGATCCAAGGGAAAGTGGCAAGTTGGATCCAAAATTGGCTCAGTGCAGGAAACAAAGGGTAATGGTCGACTGGTGTTTTTGTGACTGGAAGGCAGTTTCCAGCAGGATTCCACAGGGCTCAGTACTAGGTCCCTTGCTTTTTGTGGCATATATCAATGATTTAGACTTCAATGTAGGGGGCATGATTAAGAAGTTTGCAGATGATACAAAAATTGGCTATGTGATTGATGGTGAGGAAAAAAGCTGTAGAATGCAGGAAGATATCAATGGCCTAGTCAGGTGGGCAGAAAAGTAGCAAATGGAATTCAATCCAGAGAAGTGTGAGGTAATGCATTTAGGGAGGGCTAACAAGGCAAGGGAATACACATTAAATAGTAGGATACCGAAGTGTAGAGGAGCAGAGGATCCTTGGAGTGCATGTCCACAGATCCATGAAGGTAGCAGGACAAGTAGATAAGGTGGTTAGGAAAGCATACGGGTGCTTTCCTTTATTAGCCAAGGCATAGAGTACAAGAGCAGAGAGGTTATGCTTGAACTGTACAAATCACAAGCTAGGACACAACTAGAGTACTGCGTACAGTTCTGGTCACCACATTACAGAAAAGATGTGATTGCACTAGAGAGTGTACAGAGGAGATTTATGAGGATGTTGCCAGGACTGGAGAATTTTAGCTATGAGTAAAGATTGGATAGGCTGGGGTTATTTTCTTTGGAACAGAGGAGGCTGAAGGGAGACTTGATTGAGGTGTATAAAATTATGAGGGGCACAGATAGAGTAGATAGGAAGGACCTGTTTCTCTTAGCAGAGAGGTCAATAACCAGGGGGCATAGATTTAAAGTAATTAGTAGAAGGATTAGAGGGGAGTTGAGGAGAAATGTTTTCACCCAGAGGGTGGTGGGGGTCTGGAACTCACTATCTGAAATGGTGGTAGAGGCAGAAACCTTCATTGTATTTAAAATGAACTTGGATATGCAATTGAAGTGCCGTAACCGATAAATCTACAGATCAAGAGCTGGGAAGTGGGATTAGGCTGGCTAGCTCGTTTCAACCAGCACAGAAACGATGGGCCAAATGGCTTCCTTCTGTGCCATAAACTTATATGATTCTATGGTTAATCTTCGACCTCAACTCCACTTTCCCACCCGATCCCCATATCCCTTGATTCCTTTAAGAGTCTAAAACTCTATCGCTCTCAGCCTTGAATATACTCAATGACTGAGCATCCACAGCTCACTGGGGTAGAGAATTCCAAAGATTCACAACCCTCTGTGTGAAGAAATTACTCCTTATCTCAGTCCTAAATGAATGACCACCTTATCCTGATATTATGTCCCCTAGCTCTAGACTCTCCAGCCAGGGAAAACAGCCTCTCAGCATCTACCCTGTCAATCCTCCTCAGAATCTTATATGTTTCAATGAGATCACCCCTCATTCTTCTAAACTCCAGAGAGTATAGGCCATTCTACTCAATCTCTCCTCATAGGACAACCCTCTCATCCCAGGAATCAATCTAGTGAACCTTTGTTGCACCCCCTCTAAAGCAAGTATATCCTTCCTTAAGTACTGCAGGTGTGGTCTCACCAAGGCCCTGTACAATTGTAGCAAGACTTCATTACTCTTGCACTCCAACCCCCTTGCAATAAAGGCCAACATACCATTTGCCTTCTTAATTCCTTGCTGTACCTGCATATTATTACATTTTATTAAATACATTTGGTGAATTCTCACCTCCGTACCCCCTCTAGCTGGTCTTGAGTGTAACTCTTGGCAGCTTCACTGATTCCTGCAGGCGTATTTCCATTCACACACCTTTTCAATCTGCTGGACTTACTAGCAGAGTCATCTGCATCCTTGTCATTGCTCCAACCAGTTGAACTGCCATTTCTAATTATTGAATCGATTAGTGCTAAAATTTAAAGAGAAAAAACATACGAAAACAGAAAAAGTTATCTTAAAATAGGATTTATTTTTAAAATACATTGTGTGAAACTTAATAAAACTGCTAAATAATAACAATCATGCAATTTACAGATTTAAGGAAGTTAGCTCAATTTGAAGTTATATTTTTTAAAAGCAAAGTACTCATTTGATTTTGGCAGTGATTTTATCTACAAGTACTCTCATAATAATTCAAAGTTCATTAGAATGTTTGGTCAGAACAAAATTATCGTACTTCAAAAATATTAATGGATAAATCAGTCTCAGTGCAACTGTTAATATTTACTGTTGAAACCGAGACAGCCTAATTCACTTTTGCTTTATAAAATTTCACACTAATTTGCATCCAACTGCCAAATCAAACTGAATGTGGAATGCCCAACCACCAAAAAACTTGATTGTGAAATTCTACAATATAAAATGGTTGTGTTTGCCTCAATTAAGTTGCACCATGTTACATTTGCTAACAGTTTTAAACCCCTGCCACTCAGAGGTACAGTTCCCACCGCATATAGCGGGCGCGTTCGTGTTGACGCAATATGTCCGCTATACGCGGTGGACGGTAAAACCATAATAGGTTGTAGCAATGAAATAACTCCCGTAATTGTTAAAAGTGTGAACATCTGATGGAGACTTCAGGAAGCTTCAATCAGCTGTTTGCATTGTTAACTACGGGAGGCAGTCGGAAAGTGGAGACTTCGGACAGTTTCAATCAATTGACTGAAGCTGCCTGAAGTCTCCACTCTCAGACTGCCTGCCATAGTTGTTAAAAGTGCAAACAACTGACTGAAGCTGCTTGATAACCTGACTTTGTCTGAAATCAGTGGAGCTTTTAAATTGGTAACGCTAAACTGCACGAAATAGCTGGCACACTTAATATGTTTTAAGTGACACATTTGTAATTGACTCCTATGGTAATGACAAATGGATAGTGCCGTTTGCCCGATATAGATGGCTGTTCATGATAAATGGGGACAGTTAAGTGGTGGGGAATGTACAATTATTCCTACCTTTGTTTTATTTGTTAACAAAAATATAATCAATCTATTGCTTGTAACATATATAGAACCAAGATCAAAGCTCATGGCGTGGAATTTTCAGTCAGCAGCGAAGCGAAGGCGTTTGCTGCTGGCCCCGAAGTACGCTCCGTACAAGGATCTTGTGTCGAGAAGATCGGGGTTTCCCACATTTTATTCAAATCAACGAACTGTAGTGGGGATCCCCTTGTGCGAACTGCTATGATGTCAACAAGCTGTCTACAAAAAGCAGGACAAATCAAATCCGGCCAATTACCACCCCATCAGTCTACTCTCAATCATCAGCAAAGTGATGGATGGTGTCATCAACAGTGCCATCAAGCAGCACTTACTCACCAATAACCTGGTCACCGATGCTCAGTTTGGATTCTGCCAGAACCACTCGGCTCCAGACCTCATTATAGCCTTGGTCCAAACATGGACAACAGAGCTGAATTCCAGAGGTGAGGCGAGAGTGACTGCCCTTGACATCAAGGCAGCATTTGACCGAGTGTGGCATCAAGGAGCCCTAGTAAAACTGAAGTCAATGTGAATCAGGGGGAAAACTCTCCACTGGCTGGAGTCATACCTAGCACAAATGATGATGGTTGTGGATGTTGGAGGTCAATCATCTCAGCCCCAGGACATCAGTGCAGGAGTTCCTCAGGGCAGTGTCCTAGGCGCAACCATCTTCAGCTGCTTCATCAATGACCTTCCCTCCATCATAAGGTCAGAAGTGAGGATGTTCGCAGTGTTCAGTTCCATTTGCTACTCCCCAGATAATTAAGCAATCCGTGCCCGCATGCAGCAATAGCTGGACATTATGCAGGTTTGGGCTGAGAAGTGGCAAGGAACATCTGTGCCAGGCAATGACCATCTCCAACAAGAGAGAGAGTCTAACTACCTCCCCATGACATTCAATGGCATTACCATCATCAAAACCTCCACCATCAACATCCTGGGGGGTCACCATTGACTTAACTGGACCAGCCACATAAATACTGTGGCTACAAGAGCAGGTCAGAGGCTAGGTATTCTGCAGCGAGTGACTCACTTCTTGACTCCCCAAAGCCTTTCCATCATCTACAAGGCACAAGTTAGAAGTGCGATAGAATACTACTCTCCACTTTCCTGGATGAGTGCAGCTCCAATAACACTCATGAAGCTTAACACCATCCAGGACAAAGCAGCCCACTTGTTTGGCACCCCATCCACCACCTTAAACATTCACTCCCTCCACCACCAGCACACCGTGGCTGCAGTGTGTTCCATCTACAAGATGCAACTCACCAAAGTTTCTTCGGCAGCAGCACCACCCAAACTTGTCCTTCTATGTGGTAGATGTTGCAAGGGCAGCAGGTGCATGGGAGCAACACCACCTCCTAGTCACACACCATTCTTACTTGGAAATATATCGCTGTTCCCTCATCGTCGCTGGGTCAAAATCCTGGAACTCCCTCCCTAACAGCACTGTGGGAGTACCTTCACCACACGGACTGCAGCAGTTCAAGGTGGCTCACCACCACCTTCTCAAGGGCAATTAGGGATGGGCAATAAATGCCACCCTTGCCAGCCACACCCACATCCCATGAATTTAAAAAAATACCAGAAAAGAATTCCCAGTAACAACTCTGTTTCTTCAGGTTTTATCTATGAGTCAGGCTGCCTGGGCAACCTTGGAATGCTATGGACTTGCCCCTCTCCGATACCAGATTATCAAGTCTGCCATTGAGGACTGACTTGATTCTAATCTCCAAGCATGCCATTTTAAAGCCAATTTGATCCCAGAGACAGCACAATGCCACACCCTCATTCACTGCAAGGGTAATTACTGTACAATTGAAAAGGCTGCTCAATAGGCAGACTTGCTGTTCCAACTACCATACTCCTAATCTTAACATGGTTGCACAATACTTAAAATGGTAGTTGAAGGTGCAAAGTTTCAGCATCACCGCTTGCCTCTCTGCACTGAAACATTGATATGAGCACATGGCCTCCAGGTAAAACCTCTGTAGTTGCTGTCCCAACATTCAGCTATAAAGGGATATCGATAGATTACATAAATGGGCAAAACTGGCAAATGGATTTCAATGTAGGCAAATGTGAGGTCATCCACTTTGGACCTAAAAAGGATAGAACAGGGTACTTTCTAAATGGTGAAAAGCTAAAAACAGTGGAGGTCCAAAGAGACTTGGGGGTCCAGGTACACTGATCATTAAAATGTCATGAACAGGTACAGAAAATAATTAGAAAGGCTAATGGAATGCTGACCTTTATATCTAGAGGACTAGACTACAAGCAGGTAGAAGTCATGCTGCAGCTATACAAAACCCTGGTTAGACCACACCTGGAGTAATGTGAGCATCTGGGCACACCTTAGGAAGGATATATTAGCCTTGAAGGGAGTGCAGCATAGGTTTACCAGAATGATACCCGGACTCCAAGGGTTAAATTACAAGGAGCAATTGCACAAATTAGGGTTGTATTCCCTAGAATTTAGAAGGTTAAGGGGTGATCTGATCAAAGTTTAAGATATTAGGGGGAACAGAGAGAGTAGATAAAGAGAAACTATTTCCCTGGTTGGGGAGTCTTGGACTAGGGTACATAATCTAAAAATTAGTGCCAGACCTTTCAGGCGTGAAATTAGGAAACACTTCTACACACAAAGGGTGGTAGAAGTTTGGAACTCTCTTCCGCAAACAGCAATTGATGCTAGATCAATTGTTAATTTTAAAATCTGAAACTGATAGCTTTCTGTTAACCAAAGGTATTAAGGGATATGGGCCAAAGGCAGGTCTATGGAGTTAGGTCGCCTATCAGCCATGATCTAATTGAATGGCCTCCTCCTGTTCCTACGTTCTTATGACAGCATCTACCTTCAGAAGGTACACTCCGTACCTTGACATTACAGGTGTCCAAAATCCAGTGCTACGTAGCAGGAATATCCGTCACCAACTGCTAATGCGTGTCCTAATGTGTGGAACTTTAGGAAAATATGCGTCCACCGTGAGGCTGATCCACCCCCAGGGCTAGTCTTGGGCCTGGCTTTCACCTATTTAACACAGTGTGTGCCTGTTTACAGCTGCTCTAACAGGTGTGTGTCTCTCCTCTCCTGCACTACATGAATCCGCTCTGTCAGCAGGGCCTGAGCTGAAGGCCAGCCGGACGCCTTGCCCTGCCCGGGGACGCCGTTACCTCTCGCTCGCTGTGTCGGGTGCCTCTGCTGCGCCCTGTGCAGGTACTGCAGCGCCTTCTCCCGCTCGCCGCACTTCAAGCAGATCTGTGCGGCCTGGATGCAGCGCTCCGCCTCAACCAGCTCTGTCTCCATCGCCCGAGGCCGGCTTGTGTTTACTTGGGGGGGGGGTTCTCTTTGACCGGAGACCGCCACCAATCAGTGACTGTCAAAGTCGACCCGGAAGGAAAACACCCGCGAAGGGAATTGCGTCATCCGCCGGGCCCGCTAGGTATTGTGCGCATGCTCGCCGGCGGCAGCGGCCATGTTTGTCGGGGGCGAGGCCGGCTTCTATAGCAACGCGCGAATGTCAGCAGCTCATAGGCTGAGGTAGCGGTCCCGTAGGAAGTAGGCCGTCATCTGATGGAGAGGAGACATGGTCGGCAAGGCGAAGGAGTTTGTGGCGGGGTTGAAGACGATGGCTTAGGTTTCCCAGTGTTTAGCTGGCAGTCTGAGAACATGGAGGCAGTGGACGGGTCGAGGGAGGTGGTGAAAGAGCAGAGCCGGCTGGGTGTAGCCAGTGTGCACATGGAAGCTGACCTCAGGTCTACAGGTGATGTTGCCAAGGGGCAGCAGGTAGATGAAAAAGAGCAGGCGTGCAAGGATAGATCCTTGAGGAATTCTGGAGGTAACGGTGCAGGGGCGAGAAGAGAAGCTATTGCTGGGGAATGCGCTGGCTAAAATTGGTTAGCAAGGGCAGTCCCACTCAGCTGGGCAGTGGAGGAGAGGCATTAGAGGAGGATGGTGTGGTCAACTGTGTCAAAGGCTGTAGAGAGGTCAAGAAGGACAAGGCATGGTCACAGTAATGGAAATGTAATTTATGACTTTGAGGACCATTTCAGTGCTGTGGCAGAGGCAGAATCCTGATTGAAGACATTCAAGCATTGAATTGCAGGAAAGATGGCCGTGGATTTTGGAGGCAATGACATATTCAAGAACTTTGGAGGGGAAAAGAAAGTTGGGGCAGTAGTTTGCAAGGACAGGCTGGCTAAGGAAGTTTTTTTTGTGAACGCCGTTAATGACGGCAGTTTTGAAAGAGACGGGGAAACAGTACCCGAGGAGAGAAAACTATTCAGTCTCTGATAGCGTGGGGGCCAGGAAGGGAAGTTGGCTGGTCAGCAGTTTAGTGGGAATGGGGTCAAGGGAGCATGAGCCGAGAGTTGGTAGATAAAGTAGAGACACAGGACTAGGGCATGGGAAGACCGGGGGGAGCCTGGGGGAGCTTTGGCTTGGTGGGAATAGGGAGGGGAGGAGGCAGCTGAATAGATGGTCTCAAACTTAGTGACAAAGAAATCCACAAGGTTCTCGAACTTGTTGAAGGGAGGAAGCAGGGTAGAGGGGTTTAAGGAAATGGTTGGTAGTGGAGCACAGAAGCTCAGGTTTTTCTTTGCTCGTGATCCTGGAATAGTGGGTGGTTTTCACAGAGGACCGTACAGTTGCAATCCACTCAAGTTGAGCTGACATGAACTACCATGCCCTCCTGGTTTTATATTAAAAATTTGTATAATAATTATAGCTTTCACTATAAGAGGTATCGTGGCATATAACCTTTTAACAAAACTCTCTCACATGATACTGCAAGTGTACGTTTAAACCTGCTCCTGTTTTATGGTATTTCTGTGATCGTACACTCACGGATGGCTATTGGTGGTGTGTACTGTAGAAAGATTTACATCCTCAGAACACATCTGAGGATAGTGGATTAGTATTGGATTAGCTTTAAGGTTTATTTAAACTATAACTGTTGTATTGGTATGAAACAGTTTCACATCACCTTATAAAGTGCTGGTTAGGCCACAACTGGAGTGTTGCGTCCAGTTCTGGTCACCACACTTTAGGAAGGATGTGACGGCCCTTCAGAGGGTGCAGAGGAAATTTACCAGAATGGTTCCGGGGATGGGGGATCTTAGCTACAAGGACAGGTTGGAGAAGCTGAATTTGTTTTCATTAGAGGAAAGGAGGTTGAAGGGTGATTTGATGGAGGTGTACAAGATTATGACAGGTTTGGATAGGCTAGACGGGGAAAGGCTGTTCCCATTAGTTGATGGTACAAGAACGAGGGGACACAGATTTAAGGTTTTGGGCAAGAGATACAGGGGGGGATGTGAGGAAAAACTTTGTTACGCAGCGAGTGGTGAGGACCTGGAATTCGCTGCTGACGGAAGTGGTGGAAGCGGAGAAACTCAGGCCTAGAAATTCAGTGGGCTGCGCCACCAGTTAGCGCCTAAAGAGGGCACTCAGTGGCTTTAGCGCCACTGGCCACGACTCCCGCGATATTTAGCGGGGCGCTAATGGCGGCGTTAGCCTGTAGCGCTGCGCCACCACCGATGACGTCATCGGTGTGCGCAGCGCCCCGCTACCGCCCCGATCGCGATATTTGGTCGCGCCCGCCTCTGTAACGCCAGTCGCAATTTGCGACCGGTTCACGGGGCCTACCTGTGGCGGTAGTGGCGCAAATTAAGGTGGAGGTGCAGGGCGGCCATTTTTTTCGTTGGCCGCCTGCCAGCACCTCCGTCCCTGGCCTCCTGATCTCTCCCCGGGCAGTGCCTCGAGCAGCGCCCCGCGTCCTTCTTGGGGCGCTCAAACTGAATTTCCGGCGGATGCAATGGCTCCGATCACAGCGGTAATTCCAGCGCCCAGGTGAGCTTGGCACCCCGTTTGGGGCGCCGCCGAATTTCTAGGCCTCAATGTTTTCAAGGGGAGATTGGATAGGCACTTGAGGGAAATAAACTTGCAGGGCTACGGGGATACAGCGGGGGAATGGGACTGACTGAATTGCTCCACAAAGAGCCGGCACGGACTCGATGGGCCGAATGGCCTCCTCCTGTGCCGTATGACTCTATGACATCACTCTGACACAAGTTTTGTAGTGTAAATTCATTGCTGGGTCTGATCAGACTCCAGGCCAAAGCAGAATGAGACTCCCTCCTCCACTGCAACTGATGCTACTAGTAGTTAAACGCATCATTTATGATTGACCTGATATACCTCCAAATGGTTTCTCCAATCCTGTTCATGCCACCTGGTCTTGAAGGTAGCAAAGGACTTCCCACTGAGTCAAATATTGTACCTCTTTTTATACCATTTTCTCCTCTTCTCCTTTTGAGGCAGTCCATCGGAACTGAGGATGACTTGCTTCCACATTAAAAATGAGTTCGCAGGTGACTGATGAGTCCAGTGCGGGACCTGCAGTTCCAGTCACAGGTGGGGCAGACGATGGTTGAAGGGGCGGGTGGGTGGGGTGTTTGGGTTGACGTGCACTCCTTGTGCTGCCTGTGCTTGGCTTCCGCTTGCTCCTGGCGAAGAGACTCGAGGTGTTCGGCGCCTTCTCGGATGCTTCTCCACTTTGTGCGGTCTTGGGCCAGGGATTCCCAGGTGTCGATGGGGATGTTACACTTTTTCAAGGAGGCTTTGAGGGTGTCCTTGAAGTGTTTCCTCTGCCTACTTGGGGCTCTCTTGCCGTGCCAGAGCTTCGAGTAGAGCGCTTGTTTTGGGAGTCTCATATCGGGCATGCGGGCAATGTGACCCGTCCATCGGAGTTGATTGAGCGTGGTCAAAGCTTCGATGCTGGGGATGTTGGCCTGAGCAAGAACACTGACGTTGATGCGCCTATCCTGCCAATGGATTTGCAGGATCTTGCGGAGGCAGCATTGGTGGTACCTCTCCAGTGTTTTGAGGTGCCTGCTGTACATGGTCCATGTCTCTGAGGCATACAGCAGGGCGGGTATCACTGCTGCTCTGTAGACCATGAGCTTAGTGCCGGGTTTGAGGTCCTGGTCTTCAAACACTCTCTGCCTCAGGCGACCGAAGGCTGCACTGGCACACTGAAGGCGGTGTTGGACTTCGTCATCGACGTCTGCCCTTGTTGACAGTAGGTTCCCGAGGTATGGAAAGTGGTCCACGTTGTCCAAGGCCTTGTTGTGGATTTTGATAATTGGGGGGCAGTACTGTGTGGTGGGAGCAGGTTGGTAGAGGACCTTTGTCTTACGGATGTTTAGTGTAAGGCCCATGCTCTCGTACGCTTCGGTGAAGGTGTTGACAATGGTTTAGAGTTCGATCTCCGAGTGAGCGCAGCTCTACAGAAGCCTGAAGGCCGAGGTCCAACAAAAAACTCGCGACCTAAAGAACAGATGGTGGGTGGAGAAAGCGCAGGAGATCCAGCAGCTAGCCGACAACCACGACGTGCATGGATTCTTTAGCGCAGTCAAGACCATCTACGGCCCAAGCACCCAAGGCCCTACCCCGCTGCGGGCCAAGAACGGAGAGGTACTCATCAAGGACAGAGAGGCAGTCAGTGCCTACTGGAAGGAGCACTTTGAAGATCTCCTTAACCGCGACTCTGTCTTCGACGCGAATGTCCTCAACTCCATCCCACAGCATGCTACCTGCCACCATCTCAGCACAACCCCAACCCGGCATGAGGTTGAAAAGGCCATCTGACAACTGAAGAACAACAAGGCCTCAGGAGCAGATAGAATTCCCGCTGAGGCACTAAAGCATAGTGGAGAAGCACTACTGGCGCGAATTCATGAACTCATTTCTCTTATCTGGAAGGAGGAGAGCATGCCAGGGGATCTCGGAGATGCCGTAATTGTGACCACCTTCAAGAAAGGTGACAAGTCTGATTGCGGTAATTACAGAGGAGTTTCCCTGCTGTCTGCCATAGGGAAAGTCATCGCAAGAATCCTCCTCAATCGCCTTCTCCCAGTGGCCGAAGAGCTCCTCCCAGAGTCGTAATGCGGATTCCGCCCACTAAGGGGCACAATGGACATGATCTTCACCGCACGACAATTACAAGAGAAATGCAGGGAACAGCACCAACCGCTGTACATGGCCTTCTTTGATCTCACAAAGGCCTTCGACACTGTCAACTGTGAGAGATTATGGAGTGTCCTCCTCAAATTCGGCTGCCCTCAAAAGTTTGTCACCATCCTCCGCCTGCTTCACGACGACATGCAAGCCGTGATCCTGACCAACGGTTCCACCACAGACCCAATTCACGTACGAACCGGGGTCAAACAAGGCTGTGTCATCGCACCAATGCTCTTCTCGATCTTCCTTGCTGTAATGCTCCATCTCACCCTCAGTAAGCTCCCCGCTGGAGAGGAGCTAATTTACAGAACAAACAGGAAACAGTTCAACCTCCGTCGCCTCCAGTCCAGATCCAAGGTTGTCCCATCCTATATCGTCGAATTACAGTATGCAGACGACGCTTGCGTCTGCGCTCACCATTTTCTACTTGTGGTAAACCACTGTTTGTATTCCACTGTGTACATGCCTGGACATGCCTCGGCTGACTCCTCCCACAAGTCCTAGTATAAAGGTGACTGCTCCCCAGCCCTTTGTATTTCTGGACCGGTCGACCACTCGAGGCAGACCTTCATTCTTTTGTTAATAAAAGCCTTTAGTTACTCTCTTAACTCTCAGTCTTTTATGAGTAATTGATAGCGCATCAATTTTATTAACAAAATTTTTATAATGGAGAAGATCCTCACACCAGCATGCCTGGACTTAGATCATCGGGAGGCGGACTCATCCACCAAGTTTACTCACTGGCTTAAGTGTTTCGAAAAATTCCTGACCGCCTCCGCAGCAATCAAATCGGACGAGGACAAACTGGATGTCCTGACCTCCAAAGTGAACCACCGAGTGTACTCGGTCATCCAAGACGCGACCTCGTACGCGGACGCTATCAAGCTCCTCAAGGACCAGTACACGCGCCCAGTGAACGAAGTGTACGCCAGGCACCTTCTGGGGAGTCGTAAACAACAACCTGGGGAATCGACCGTGGAATACCTTCAGGCACTGTCTGTGCTTGGCCGGGCCTGTGGTTGTAAGGATGTAAAGGCCGCCGTGTACACAGAGGAACTTATCCGGGACGCTTTTGTAGCGGGCCACAGATCCAATTACACCCGACAGCGACTGTTGGAGCAGAGTGACCTCGACCTCAACAAGGCCTCTGAACTCGCACTATAATTGGATGCAGCCTACCGGGGCATGGATGCCTACTCCTCTGCACCGTGGACGCCGCGGGGAATGACAGCCTGGGACATGGTAGGACCGCCTCATAGCGCCGTGCCACCCCAGCAACGGCCCAACTACCGCAGCAGTGTCCCAAGGCCAGACAGCAGTGCCCCAAGGCCAGAAATGCTACTTCTGTGGCCAGGCAAAACACCCCAGAGCGCGCTGCCCGGCGAAAAACGCGATCTGCTCGGGCTGCGGGAAGAAGGGACACTACGCTAGCGTCTGCAGGGCCAAAGCCACCCCGAACCCCAGCAGCGCCGCGTGTGGGCCATGCGGGCCGCCATCTTGGGCCTCCCCGGCCATGTGCGAACCACCGGTACAGCAGCCATTTTGGACGCCTCCAGCCACATGGGGATCATGGACGCCGCCATCTTGGACGACAGCCGGAACGCAGCAGGCCCCCAACACCGCCTCATCTGATACCTGCAGCGACACACCGACCCCTACGCTGGCATCCGTTACACTGGACCAAGCGAGACCGCACCAGCTGGCCAGTTCCACAATGGACATTAAGGTAAATGGTCACCATACAATCTGCCTTTTTGACTCTGGGAGCACGGAGAGCTTCATCCACCCCGACACGGTGCGGCGTTGCTCTCTCCCAGTCCTGCCTGCGCACCAGCGGATTTCTATGGCCTCCGAGTCCCAGTCGGCGGACATCGGCAGCTACTGCGTGGTGACACTCGTAGTAGACGGGACTGGGTACGATCATTTTAAACTTCTGGTCCTGCCCGACCTCCGCGCTGCCGTCCTGCTGGGGTTAGATTTTCAGTGCCACCTTAAAAGTGTTACGATGGCGTACGGTGGACCCCTACCCCCACTCACAGTCCGCAGCCAGCAGCTTCCAAATTGCCCGCCGCGCACCAGGTGCAACCTCTCCACACTCAGAGTCACCCCCCCCCCCCCCCACTGTTTGCTAACCTCACCCCCGACTGTAAGCCCATCGCCACAAAGAGCAGGCGATACAGTGCCGGGGACAGGGTTTTCATTAAAACCGAAGTGGAGCGGCTCCTGAAGGAAGGGATTATTGAGGGCAGCACCAGCCCCTGGCGAGCCCAGGTTGTGGTCGTTAAGACCGGCGAGAAGCAGCGCCTGGTCATCGACTACAGCCAGACAATAAATCGCTACACCCTGCTGGACGCCTACCCACTCCCCCGCATAGCTGATATGGTCAACCAGATCGCGCAGTACCACGTCTTCTCGACCATTGACCTGAAATCAGCGTACCACCAGCTCCCTATCCGCCCTGAGGACCGCCAGTATACTGCCTTTGAGGCAAACGGCCGCCTCTATCACTTCCTTAGGGTTCCCTTTGGCGTCACCAACGGGGTCTCCGTCTTCCAAAGGGAGATGGACCGGATGGTAAATCAAAATGCGTTGCAGGCCACTTTCCCATATCTGGACAATGTGACCATCTGCGGCCGTGACTTGCAGGACCATGACGCAAACCTCGAAAAATTCCTCCGCACCGCCCAACTCCTGAACCTGACATATAACAAGGAGATGTGCATATTCCGCACAAACCGCCTCGCCATCCTTGGCTGTGTTGTGGAACACGGAGTCATCGGCCCCGACCCCGACCGGATGCGTCCCCTTATGGAACTCCCACTGCCCCACTGCCTCAAGGCCCTGAAGAGGTGCTTAGGGTTTTTCTCCTATTACGCCCAGTGGGTCCCCTACTATGCGGACAAGGCCCGTCCGCTGATCAAATCCACCTCTTTTCCCTTGACGGCAGAGGCCCGCTTAGCCTTCCACCGTATCAAGGAGGACATTGCCAAAGCCACCATGCACGCAGTGGACAAATCCATCCCCTTCCAGGTGGAAAGCGACGCGTCCGACTTTGCCCTGGCCGCTACCCTCAATCAGGCGGGGAGACCCGTGGCCTTCTTTTCACGAACCCTCCAAGGCCCGGAGACCAGACACTCCGCTGTTGAGAAGGAGGCCCAGGCGATTGTGGAGGCTGTGCGTCATTGGAGGCACTACCTGGCCGGAAAACGATTTACCCTGCTCACTGACCAGCGTTCAGTTGCTTTCATGTTTAACAACAAGCAGAGGGGCAAAATCAAAAATGACAAGATCTTGAGGTGGAGAATCGAACTTGCCACCTACAATTACGAGATCTTGTACCGGCCCGGGAAGCTCAATGAACCCCCGGATGCGCTATCGCGTGGCACCTGCGCCAGCGCGCAGATCGATAGACTGCGGGCCCTCCACAATGACCTCTGCCACCCGGGGGTCACCAGGTTCTTCCACTTCATCAAGGCCCGCAACCTGCCTTACTCTATTGAGGAGGTCAGGACCATGACCAGGAACTGCCAAGTCTGCGCTGAGTGCAAACCGCACTTTTATAGACCAGACAGGGCCCACCTGATAAAAGCCACTCGCCCCTTCGAGCGCCTGAGCGTTGATTTTAAAGGGCCTCTCCCCTCCTCCGACCGCAATGTGTACTTCCTCAATATTATTGATGAGTACTCCCGTTTCCCGTTCGCCATCCCCTGCCTGGACATGACCAGTGCCACGGTCATTAAATGTCTGAACGACCTCTTCACCCTGTTCGGTTTCCCCAGCTATATCCATAGCGACCGGGGCTCATCGTTTATGAGCGACGAACTCCGTCAGTACCTGCTAACTAGGGGTATTGCCACAAGCAGGACCACCAGTTACAACCCCCGGGGGAACGGACAGGTGGAAAGAGAAAATGCGACAGTTTGGAAGGCCGCCCTGCTAGCCTTAAAGTCTAGGGGCCTTCCAACCTCCCGCTGGCAGGATGTGCTCCCCGATGCGCTCCACTCTATTCGGTCGCTGCTCTGCACTGCCACTAACGCCACCCCTCATGAGAAAATGTTTGTCTTCCCAAGGAAGTCCACATCGGGGACATCGCTACCGCCATGGCTGACGTCCCCAGGGCCGGTCCTACTGAGAAGACACGTGAGGACCCATAAAACGGACCCCCTGGTCGAGAGGGTCGACCTCCTCCACGCCAACCCCCAGTATGCTTACATTGCATACCCGGACGGGCGGGAGGACACAGTCTCCATAAGAGACCTTGCACCCTCGGGGGCCGCAGTAACCCACTACTCACTACCACCCCCCCCCCCCACGATCCGATATCCAGCCCCAGCAGACGGCAGGCCTGGGCCCCGCGACCCGCTTGACATCTACGAGGACGACACGCCTGTGCCACAGCCTACGCAGGACTCGACGCCGGAAGCTCCACTACCCCTGCCGTCGCCACGCCGATCACAGCGGCAGACAAGACCTCCGGAGAGACTCCAATACACTAACTTTTAATACACTTCACCCCGCCGGACTCAATTTTAAACAAGGGGTGAATGTGGTAAACCACTGTTTGTATTCCACTGTGTACATGCCTGGACATGCCTCGGCTGACTCCTCCCACAAGTCCTAGTATAAAGGTGACTGCTCCCCAGCCCTTTGTATTTCTGGACCGGTCGACCACTCGAGGCAGACCTTCATTCTTTTGTTAATAAAAGCCTTTAGTTACTCTCTTAACTCTCAGTCTTTTATGAGTAATTGATAGCGCATCACTACTCCTTGCTGGAAACAACACTATCGGGTGTGTTATGACTCCCAGTTCTTTGAACACTATTTCCTGAGATTTGGATTAATATACCAATGCTTTATTATTACCTTTAAAGGAGGATTTGGAGTGTTCAGCTTACCTTAATTGTGTCATACTAGTACCACTTAAGGTGACCGCAGCACTCAACTTTTGCAACTCCCGTGCTATCACCATTTTCCATACCTCTCTCAGAGGAACCATGGTATTGTCCAAGATGGTATCTTGTGTAGCTGCTGTTTTATTCGACACACGTTATGTCAACTAACAAACTTACAGCAACAATGGAGAATCTTTGCCAGTGTTATATTGTCTCAATGTCTTACATTTGTTCAACAATACCAATATCTCTCGGCACGTACCTGTAGAGCATGTATACATTTACTGTACAGAAAACAGTTTCACTAAAACCTTTGAAACCTTACTGATCTAGTCTCCCTTAATCTGAAGAATTACATGGACTGCTTATAAATCCAGTTCCAGGGTTATGTGGGCCTAGGCTTTCAGACTGCCATGTGATTGCTTATTAGTTCAATTTCAGTCAGAACATGAACTTTTGAATATTTACTGCCAGTTTAACTTATTTACTTAAAGTTTCTGTTACAACTTTTAAATGTTTAGTTATAGAAACATAGAAAAATAGGAGCAGCAGTAGGCCATTTGGCCCTTCGAGCCTGCTCCGCCATTCAGTATCATCATGGCTGATCCTCTATCTCAATACCGTATTCCTGCTCGCTCCCTATACCCCTTGATGCCTTTTGTGTCTAGAAATCTATCTATCTCCTTCTTAAATATATTCATTGACTTGGCCTCCACCGCCTTCTGTGGTAGAGAATTCCACAGGTTCACCACCCTCTGAGTGAAGAAATTTCTCCTCATCTCAGTCTTAAATGTCCTACCCCGTATCCTGAGACTGTGACCCCTCATTCTAGACCCCCCCAGCCAGGGGAAACATCCTCCCTGCATCCAGTCTGTCTAGTCCTGTCAGAATTTTATACGTTTCATTGAGATCCCCTCTCATTCTTCTAAACTCCAGCGAATACAGGCCTAGTCGATCTAATTTCTCCTCATACGACAGTCCTGCCATCCCAGGAATCAGTCTGGTGAACCTTTGCTGCACTCCCTCTATGGCAAGTATATCCTTTCTTAGGTAAGGCGACCAAAACTGTACACAGTACTCCAGGTGTGGTCTCACCAAGGCCCTGTACAACTGTAGTAAAACATCCTTGCTCCTGTACTCAAATCCTCTTGCAATGAAGGCCAACATACCATTTGCCTTCCTAACTGCTTGCTGCAACTGCATGTTTGCTTTCAGTGACTGGTGTACAAGGACATCCAGGTCCCTAAGTAATTCAGCTTACTTAAAAAAGAATTTAATGTCGCACTGTCACGGGTATTTATTATGGAATGGGATTGTTCGATTTTACTCATCCTTGCTAGCCACATGACTGATCTGTGCTAATCATGTGGTATTATCAATCAAGAAAAAAACAGGAACCTTCCAGTTCTACATTCATACAGACACAAAGGCCTAGAAATTCAGTTGGTTGCGCCAGCCATTAGCGCCTTAGGAGGAGTAGATGTCGGGCGCTAGACAGCTAGCGCCCGGGCGCAGCGCGATCTGCGCCTCGCCCCAACTTCACTAGAGATTTAGCGGCGGCGCAAAGTCTTTGCGCGCGCTCAGCTGCGCGCGCAGATCATGACATCATTTCCTCGTGCAACGCCCTTTGTGCGCCCCGAACCGGAACTTCAGTGGCAACGCCCCATTGTGCGCCTGGCGCCCCTAGCAACTGTTAGAGTGGAACGGTGCTCAGCCGATGCGGGGCACGGGGGGCGCAAATTAAAGGGCACTCCTCCTGCACTATAAAAGGCTGCCATTTCGCAGCACTCCTTCTTGAGAAACGGATCTTTGGAGAGAGACCAAGGTAGATAGCTTTCTGCTTTGGCCCAACACTCGGACAGGTACTTCTGGCTTCAGGCCACAGCTTTCCACTAGTCTTTGCCTTCATTGACATCTCATTGTTTGCCAGCATATTATGGGGGCTGCAATGGGCGTCAACGCTGGCTTTCTCAATTACATCCAAAGGGCTCAAAGACGCCGTGAGAGAGTGGCAGCCCTGGCTAGACGGAGAGGGGGCAACAGGTGTCGGCAAAGGAGGCCTTACCCACCCAGGGTATACCACCAGCAGTTCTCCTATCTCAACATGTCTGAGGAGCAGTGTGTTCGGAGGCTGCGATTCAGAAGGGACGTGGTCACAGAGATCTGCCAGCTGCTTGGCGGTGATCTGCAGCCACAGCTGAGGTGCAGGACGTCTCTGTCGGTGGCAGTGAAGGTGACGGTGGCTCTCAACTTCTATGCCACCGGCTCCTTCCAATCCACTACTGGGGACATTGCCAACATCTCCCAGTTCGCCGTGCATTGCTGCATCCGCCAGGTGACTAATGCCCTTTTCAAAAGGAGACGTCAGTTCATCTTCTTCATGGCCCTTGCCAAGCAGCAACAGCGTGCAATGGGCTTTGCAGCATTCGCGGGCTTCCCCATGGTGCAGGGCGCCATTGACTGCACGCATGTGGCTTTGCGGGCACCTCTGGAGAATGCCGAGGATTACCGCAACCGGAAGGGCTACCATTCGCTGAACGTCCAGCTGGTGTGTGACCACAGGCAGCTCATCCTAGCTGTCAATGCCCGCTTTCCAGGCAGCAGCCACGATGCCTTCATCCTGTGACAGACTTCTGTGGCAGACATGTTCCAGGCACAGCCTCACCCACGAGGATGGCTTATCGGGGACAAAGGCTATCCTTTGTGTACCTGGCTGATGACCCCGCTCCGTGCGCCCAGCACCCCTGCTGAAGAGGGATACAACGAGAGCCATCAAGCGACCAGGAACATCATCGAACAAACAATCGGCGTCCTGAAGCAACGGTTCCGCTGTCTGGATCGTTCCGGTGGAGCCCTACAATATTCGCCGGAGCGAGTCTCCCATTTCGTGGTCGTTTGCTGCATGCTGCACAACCTGGCAATCCGCAGGACTCAGCCACTGCCACCAGAGATTGGAGGACCACCTCAGGAGGAGGAGGAGGACCAGCACAGGAGGGAGGCAGAAAGTGCAAGGGCCGCCCGTCGCCGGCTTATTGAACGTCGGTTCTAGGCCCCCTCTCAGGGAATGGCTTGTGCCAATGTCAGCAGATGAATGTAGCCGCTCCACAAGCCGTCAGCCGAGCAGGTCAACTCGGACTTAACCAAAAAACCATGCACAGTGCAATTTAACAACAATAATTTATTGAAAACCTCTGCCCTTCCCACATTACATGCTCATGTGGAGAAGCCCCCTCCAAAAACACAAAACTACCAGTCTCGGCCTTACAAAAAGAAAGAAAGACACCAGTCTCGGCCTTACAAAAACACAACTGCACCAGTCTCGGCCTTACAAAAAGAAAGAAAGACACCAGTCTCGGCCTTACAAAAACACAACAGGCATTTGAGCATACCTTCTACTTTTTGCCCTGCAAGGGCGATGCCTTTCGCATCCTAGCCTGGCCCCTGCCCGCCCTGCAGCTCCTCCTCAATGGGAGCCCAGTGGCTGCAGCAAGGCTGGGGGAAGGCTGCTGAGGGGCAGATGGCGTGACGGCAGATGCCCTTGGGGGTCGGCCTGCACCAGCTCTGGCCTTGGAGTGGCCGGCTGCTGACTGCTCCAACTCTGGCTGGGCGGCAGCAGTCTGTCCAGCGGCTCGTGGCAGCTGCAATGGCGGAGTGGCAGTGTCGGCTGCAGGAATGGTGCCAACCTGGCAGATCGCAGGTGCTCGCTGGTCGCCTGATACAGTGGCACTCGCACGGGCCAGCACTGCAGCATGCGCAGCAAACAGCTGAAGGACAGACTGCTGGGCTGCTGCTGCGCGGCGGGTGCCCTGGCGATGCCTGGCTGATCCAGCGAGGGTGGCAGCAGTTAGTGCCCGTGTGGCCCTGGTCTGTGTCCGCATGACACCAGCCAGTGAATGGACGGCACGACTGAGCACTTGGCTAGAAGCCGACTGTGCTGCCGCGAAGTCCTGCAGACTCCTGGCCTGTGCTGCACTGAATTGTTCCAGACTCCTGGCCTGTGCTGCACTGAATTGTTGCAGACTCCTGGCCTGTGCTGCTCCGAATTGCTGCACCCTCCTTGACAGAGACGCTATGGAGTCAGGCATCCTTGCCACTGCAGCCATGAGCTCAGTGTGTCTGCGCTCAGCCTGGACGGCCATTTCATCTAGGAGGCGCACTTCCTCTGCGCTGACCGTCGCAGGACTGGAGGCCGCACTCACCCTCTGGGGAGAAGTCCGCCGAGCTTCCCCACCCCTCCCGCGTTGCTGCAGGCCGCTGGGCCCCGGAGCTTCACTCTCATCCAACCCTTCCCCCCGGCTCCCCTCCAGGGAAGACGTGTCCCCTACATCGCCATGGGCTGGCGCGGCTGAGGGTGGCACTGATGGGCCGGCTTCCTCTTCCTCCTCCTCGTCTTCCGAAGGGCTGACAGTGGCAGCTTGAGGGCCCGCCTCCTCACCTGGCGATTCACCATCTGAAAGCAGGAAGGCACAAGAGTAGCTTTAGAGTGAGGACAGGGCGGCAGCGAGGGAGGCATGAGTGCTGCCATTCACCGCATTGGTCGGACAGTGGCAAAGGATGGTGATCTCATGCGCAAGTGGAACGAGAGAGGTCCAAAAGGTGATGCCCTTACCATTGGTGCCCAGTACAGGGTCGGCATCTCCACTGGCGACGGGGCCAATCAGCCGGCCTGCCATAATGCGCTCCACACGCTGGTCGAGGTCGGAGAGCTCTTTGAGGTCAGGACGGCCTCCCCCGGTCTCAGTTCGGTTGCGCCGGTTGTGCGCCACCTTGGCCTGCAAGAGAAAGGACGGCCTCTAAGTACAGTGTGTAGCCCTGATCTTGTCTGCAATGCCTCCCATGGTCGAATAGCTTGTACAGTGTGTAGCCCTGATCTTGTCTGCAATGCCTCCCATGGTCGAAGAGCTTGTACAGTGTGTGAAGTGCTGAATGTGCAAGTGATTTTCATGCCAGTCCCATAGCTGCTGGATGAGGGCTGGCCATTAGGGCTTTCAGGTCCCTTTGCCCATAAAGTGAGGTGCACATGCAAGGATGAGGAGGACACTGGAAAGGGTACTCACCCTGACAACCCGAGTGAGGTCGTTGAACTTCTTCCGGCATTGCACAGGAGTCCTGGCAACCACGCTGTTGGAAGACACCCCGTTGGAGACCTCCCTCCAGGCTTTCCGGTAGGCGCTGGGCAGCGGCCTCTTGCCACCTTCTGGAAACAGAACATGGCGCCTGCGCTCCACTCCGCCAACCAGCAGCCTCAGGTCACCGTCGCTGAAGCGCTGCGCTCTCTCCCTGGCCTTCTCCATAGCCCTGGGCGTTGTGCAGGTGAAGCTGAAGTGGTCAGGCTTAGGTTGAGGGCTGCAGTGTGCAGGGCGTGGCAGGCAAACAAATCGACCCTCCCCCTTTAAGAGCTGACCGGCGCCAGAGTGTCTGCCGTCAATCAAGAACTCGCCGCACCGGCGCTGCGCCCGGCCTCGGGGCTATCGCTCAGCACCGCCGGCTTAGCGCCTAAAGATAGTCGTGCATCACCTGTTTTAGCGCAGCAGCAACCTCTTGGGGCGATGCGACTGAATATCGGCAAAGGGGGCGCGACTTGGCGCCGGGTGCAAACTTTAGCGGCCGCCCGACTTTAGCGCCCCAAAAGTGGCTATACTGAATTTCTAGGCCAAAGACTTTTATGTTATAGAAATATAAAAACAATGTTTTATGTACAAATTCCTCCAAATGTACAAAATGAAATCAACTTAAAACTATATTATGAGCCCTACAAACTTGTTTCATAAAACAACACTAATACAGTTTACAATTGTTTAATTCAGTTATGTAAGACATGATCATAACTGAAACATCTCTCTCAAATGCTCCCACTGCTGTCAGCCTTGGCTGAGTAGTAGCAATCTCATCTCTGAGCCAGAAGGTTGTGAGTTCAAACCCCACTCCAGAGACTTGAGCGCATAATCTGGGCTGACAGTTCAGTGCTGTACTGAGGAGTGCTGCCTATTGGAGAAGAGGTGGGATGAGGCTTGTGTGGAGCATAAACACCGGCACAGACCTGTTTGGCCAAATGGCATGTGTCTGTGCTATAAATACTATAAGACATTAAACTGAGGTCCTGCCTGCTCTCTCCGATGTATGTACAAGTTCTATGGCACTATTTGAAGGGGAGGGAATTCTCCCAGTGTCCTGGCCAAAAATGTATGCATCAACCTGTTGGATAATTCTTTCCTTATCCTTTTAACAGATTTGAAAAGCTAGTGACAGTAATATGTCCGATGATTATTGTTACAAAAACTTCATTGAATGGCCTACTCCGGCTCCTATTTCTTATGTTCTTAAAACCCCATACGGAGCAATACACATCAGCCTTGCGTCAATATTCACTTGCGTAGGATTTGGTGAGGAACCGTGAAAATGGTTTCTCCAATCCTGTTCATGCCGCCTGGTCTTGAAGGTAGCAAAGGACTTCCTACTGAGTCAAATATTGTACCTCTTTTTATACCAGTTTCTACTTCCTGCTGGAAACAACACTATCGGGTGTGTTATGACTCCCAGTTCTTTGAACAGATAGCTCGACAGGGATGAGAGGACTCCTGTCTTTTCATACCATATTGTTACTTCCTATCATTGCTTTTCCCGAACTATAGCTTTGTTGTACAAAACCTTTAAATATGCTCTATAGCAACCTATTGCCTTTTATATTCCGGCAATCTCCTTTCTTACACTAGCCCCTGCTGTGATGAAAAGCCTGTGTTTTACAAGCCTCTGTGTTTTAATCCTAACAACCCTTTAAGCTCAATATTATTAATCTAGCTTATTTATTTAATAATCTATATATGCCTATCTATACAGTTCAATGTCTTTGGTTGTGAAATTCATTCTTCTTCAATGTTATCAGTATTTTTGAGGGGAAGGGACAGAATTTTCAAGAACACTGTTTAAACCAATTCTGTCTACATTACTTTTATTTTTAACAAAGACAATAGTAATGTAAAAACATATCTATATTATACAATCAACATCACTAAAATTAAGTTATTTGGCCATTTATCTCATTGCTTGTGGGACCTTGATGTGAGCATATTGGCTGCCACATTTCCCTATGTTACAACAGTGACTACAATTCAAAAGTACTTCATTGGCTGTGAAGTGTTTTAAGGACATCATGAGATCGTGAAAGGTGCTATATAAATGCAAGTTCTTTCTTTTCTTAGGTGCCTTAGAGTCCAAACTCTAAGATGCATTCATGGCTGAATCATAGAACCATAGAAGTTTACAGCACAGAAGAAGGCCACTCATCCCATCATGTCTGTACTGGCTTTTTGCTAGATTAATCCTGAACTAATCCCACTGCCCTGGGCTTTCCTTATATCCCTGTATCTTCCTATACTTTTCCCTTAAAAATGCAATGGGTCTCTGCCTCAACTAGCTTCAGCTTGTTTGGAGAACGATTACAGGTAACCACAACAGAGAGATTCTGATACTTAATAGAGTCCTATGCTCAGATAGATTAAAACCTCTGAGGAGATGCCCTCCAGCAATGTTGTAGCACAAGAACTGCCAGTTGAGACTCATCAGCAGCGGTTCTGTGCCAACACACAGCTCTCCACAAGTTATAGTAGGTGTCACATCTGGAAGCAGTGATACATGGCAGCTGCAGGAAAGGGAACCCCTGGCACTGATGGAGGTGCATGAGTTTAGTCACTGATACAGGTAACAAGACTTGTGTGTTCCCTGCAGCTAGCAATGCTCCTTTAACTTGGGAATATTTACTAATGTGGTACCTGTATAAGGAAGTTCACAACACACGAGGCAAAATCACAAAGAAAACCTATCAAATATATACACACTACCATTGTCCAAGTGAGTAAAATTAATTAACTTTTACTATATCTTGCGGTCTGTGATTCTTTCACTGTGTAGAAAAGGCAAACAAAGAGATTGTCTCCTGAAATTACCCCTATTTGTACTTGGAAAGGCCCTGTGACATTAAAATCGAGAACAGTGATGACCTTCCCTGCCACTGGTAGTGAATTGCAGATGGCTGACTATCTCTGCAAGTGTTCATGGAATAGATGGTTAATTTCAGTCACAACCTCTCTGGTGAACCTTCTCATTCACTGTTGTTTTACCATGCCCTGGTGTATGACTCTGTTACAGCTGATCTACTGTGTAGCATCCACTACGCCATCTTCAGTCTCAGACCATCATCTGGGCCTGCTTCACTACAATATATCCACCAATGGCTGCTTCACCCATGCTCTCTGGCAAAAAACTTCTGTGTCTCACTCATTGCTGCCACTGCTGTGGTGATGCTTTAAAATGTTCTGCTTTGTTAAACTCGCAAACGCCAGCTCTGGCCTGGTATAAAATACTCAGTTTTCAATTTGACCCTGCCACTGGAATACAGAATAGCTTCTTATTAACACCCTTAAAAAGAAATCCTTTTACTCACTTATCACTAACATTTGTTAAACCATGATCAAGGAGTAAGAATCCTCAGGACTGCATTAAACAAGACCAAACCGTATTTTTTACCTTTCTACTGGCATTACACCACTTTTTATTTGCATAGATATCTCAATAAAATTAACAAAATAAAATATGGCTCTTGATGTCCTGGAAATATGACATCTTTCTGTAGTACTAAGATTTTCCTTTAGAAGGTGCTAAACCATAGCTCTTATTATGAACGATATGATCAAATTCTTCATTAAGATGGAGGATGAAGTAGTTGACTCAGAGACAAGGGTCCTCAATTTAAATAAAGGAAACTACGATGGTCTGAGGAGCGAGTTGGGTAGGATTGAGTGGGGAATGACAAACATTCAAAGACCGAATGGATGAGCTACAGAATTTGTTCATCCCAGTTTGGCATAAAAATAAAACAAAAAAGGTGACTCAACCGTGGCTAACAAGGGAAATTAGGGATAGCATAAGTTCCAAGGAGAGGACATATAAATTGGCTAGAAAAAGCAATAATCCTGAGGATTGGGAGCAGTTTAGGAGTCAACAAAGGAGGACAAAGGGATTAATTAAGAAAGGGAAAATAGAATATGAGAGTAAGCTATCAGGGAACATAAAAACTGACTGTAAAACCTTTTATAGATATGTGAAGAGAAAAAGATTAGTGAAGTCAAGCGTAGGTCCCTTACAGTCAGAATCAGGGGAATTTATAATGGGAAACAAGGAAATGGCAGACCAACTAAATGCATACTTTGGTTCTGTCTTCACAAAGGAGGACACAAATAACCTCCCAGAGATGCCGGGGAACATAGGGTCTGATGAAAGCGAGGAACTGAAAGAAATCAGTATTTGTAGGAAAATGGTGTTAGGAAAATTGATGGGACTGAAGGACGATAAATCCCCAGGGCCTGATGGTCTACATCCCAGGGTACTTAAGGGAGTGGCCCTAGAGATAGTAGATGCATTACTGATCATCTTCCAGAACTCGATAGACTCTGGAACGGTACCCATGGATTGAAGGGTAGCTAATGTTACCCCACTATTCAAAAAAGGTGGTAGAGAAAAAGCGGGGAATTATAGACCGGTAAGCCTGACATCGGTAGTGGGGAAAATGCTAGAGTCTATTATAAAAGATGTAATAGCAGAGCACTTGGAAAGCAGTGACAGGATCGGACAAAGTCAACATGGATTTACAAAAGGTAAATCATGCTTGACTAATCTACTGGAATTTTTTGAGGATGTAACTGGTAAAATAGATAAGGGAGAACCAGTGGATGTGGTGTATTTGGACTTTCAGAAGGCTTTCGATAAGGTCCCACATAAGAGATTAGCGTGCAAAATTAAGGCACATGGGATTGGGGGCAAGGTATTGACTTGGATAGAGAACTGGTTGGCGGACAGAAAGCAAAGAGTTGGAATAAACGGGTCGTTTTCCGAGTGGCAGGCAGTGACTAGTGGGGTACCGCAGGGATCGGTCCTAGGACCGCAGCTGTTCACAATATGTATTAATGATCTGGACGAGGGAATTGGATGTAATATCTCCAAATTTGCAGACGACACAAAGCTGGGCGGGAGGGTAAGCTGCGAGGAGGATGTCGGGAAACTCCAGTACGATTTGGACAGGTTGGGTGATTGGGCAGAAACATGGCAAATGCACTATAATGTGGATAAATGTGAGGTTATCCACTTTGGTGGCAAAAACAGGAAAGCAGATTATTATTTGAATGGCAATAGATTGGGAGAAGGGGAAGTGCAAAGAGACCTGGGTGTCCTTGTGCACCAGTCGCTGAAGGTAAGAATGCAGGTGCAGCAGGCGGTTAAGAAGGCAAATGGTATGTTGGCCTTCGTAGCAAGAGGGTTCGAGTACAGGAACAAGGATGTCTTGCTGCAGTTGTACAGGGCCTTGGTGAGACGCACCTTGAGTATTGTGTGCAGTTTTGGTCACCTTACCTGAGGAAGGACGTTCTTGCCATGGAGGGAGTGCAGCGAAGATTCACCAGGCTGATACCTGGGATGGCAGGAATGACGTATGAGGAGAGATTGTGTCGATTGGGCTTATACTCACTGGAGTTTAGAAGATTGAGAGGGGATCTCATCGAAACCTATAAAATTCTGTCAGGTCTGGACAGACTAGATGCAGGAAGGATGTTTCTGATGGCCGGGGAGTCCAGAACCAGGGGTCATAGTCTAAGGATAAGGGGTAAGCCATTTAGGACTGAAATGAGGAGGAATTTCTTCACCCAGAGAGTGGTGAACCTGTGGAATTCTCTGCCACAGAGGGCGGTGGAGGCCAGTTCATTAAATATATTCAAGAAAGAGTTGGATATGTTTCTTGAGGCTGAAGGGATCAAGGGATATGGGGAGAAGGCAGGGACAGGGTACGGAATTTGGATGATCAGCCATGATCTCATTGAATGGCGGAGCAGGCTCGAAGGGCCGAATGGCCTACTCCTGCTCCTATCTTCTATGTTTCTATGTTTCTATATTTATTACAAAGTCAGTAACAAAAATACAAAAAAAGGGGGAAACTAACTATAACATTTTATAACAAAGAACATACAAATAAAGTGGGTTAAAAATGATGTGGTGTTTTGATTTTAATGATGTATTTGCATCTATAACATTACAATCAAAACATGATCAAATTACTTCACCAAAATGATCTGTGGTCTAATGCATGGTGAGCCTATTGTTTCCTAGTATTACATCCTTATATTAACATTAAAACATTTGAAAAGCCAAATTTATGACTTGACGTGGACACAATGTTTTTTTTTAATCATGCAGCATTGCTGGAGCCTGAGTTGAGGTAAATATAGGTAACAGTGCAAAAAATATAAAATGCCCCCATCCTATTGTTTTTTCTTCTGTATAGTTCCTCCTAATCTGCCTATACTGTTGTTGAAGTGACTGAGCAGGTATGTAAGTAATGAACTGGGGTGACTCCCTCCCCCACCCCTTTCTCCGCAGTTCGCAGAATTTCTGCTTCTCAGGAGAAGTATCTCCACATCATCCAGCAGTTTTTCTAGATAAGTGAGACTAGGGGCTCACAGTTATTCAATCCGTGTGTTAATGGAGACACGGAATGCAGGGGTTGGTTTAACAAGTCTTTACTGAATGGAGACAATCTGGAAACTGAAACTACAGAAGCCTGCCAGGGCCTTTTATACAGGGATGGTCACTGCCGGTACTGCAGTCTGAGACCAGTTATTCCCTTAAAGGGACATACACAACAATTCCTCCCCTTTTAGATAAACAGTACATAACATTCATTTAACAACTAAATAATAACTAATTACAATTATAATTACGGTTGCTAGATACATTAGTTGAAGTTAAGCAATTATTAGTTCAGTCTTTGAGGAGGCTTCCTGATTCTGTCTGGATAACGCCTCTTTGGGATATCAGGTTCTTCTGGCAAGGTTGAGTCGGGATCAATGTCGTTGTTTGGTTCGTCTGCTTCCAATATCACCGATTCTGCGGTAGATGCAATTGGTACTTCGGTTTCATCCCCAGGTGTATCAGATCGTGGTGTGGAGTTGAGGTTTTCCAGTGACTCTAGAATCTGGTCAGCATGGCGTCTTACAATGCTTTCTCCAACGTCCACGGTATACATTAAAGGTCCTTGCCGTGTACAGATCGTTCCTGGCTGCCATTTCTCTGTGCGGTAGTCCCGGGCCAAAACTGGTTGACGTATCTTAAAACTCCTGGTCGGCCTTTCATTCATATTCTGAAACTGCCTGTTCTCCACATCTCTTCTGACGTTTGGCTTAACCAAATCCAAGCGGCATCGTAGTCTTCGATTGAAGAACATCATGGCTGGAGTTTGGTTGGTAACCGCATGTGTCGCATTCCGGTAGGCAAACAAGAAGTTATCCACCTTGTGTTGTAGGGGTATATCTTCATTACACATTGCCTTGATAGCCTTCTTGAATGTTTGAACAAACCTCTCGGCCAATCCATTAGTGGCTGGATGATATGGGGCAGATGTGTAATGCTTAACACCATTGTTCTTTAAGAACCTCCGGAACTCTTCAGACACAAACTGTGGTCCATTGTCAGAGCAAATCTGTTCAGGCAGCCCATTCCTGGCGAATATGGTTCGTAAGACTGTGATAGTTTTTTCTGTGGTGGTTGAGGACATTTTTATTACCTCTGGCCACTTTGAATGTGCATCCACCGCAATTAAAAACATCGAGTCCATAAAGGGACCAGCAAAATCAATGTGCACCCTTTGCCATGGAGATGAGGGCCACTCCCATGGATGTAGAGGGGCTTGTGGTGGGGCGTTTTGGACCTTCTGGCATCCTGTACAGCTCTTGGTCATCTCTTCGATTTCTCTATCGATTCCCGGCCACCACACAAACGCTCTGGCTAAGTTCTTCATTTTTACCCCTCCCAGATGACCCTCATGAAGCTCATTGAGCACTCTACCCTTCAATTTGGGTGGAATTACTACTCTGGATCCACACATCAAGGTTCCTCTGCACACTGACAGCTGTTCTCTTCTCAGCGAGAATTCTGGCAGCAGTGGTTCACCATGTGCTGGCCATCCCTTCACCGTTAAATCATAGACCCAGGAGAGTGTCGGGTCATTTCGTGTTTCCTTTTCTATGTTTGCATTCGTCACAGGGAGACATTCGACAATAGTCCAGTGGAATAACTCCACTGGATCCACTGCCAGTTCTTCATTCCACCGTCGGCAACGGTAGGCGCGACAATCCATCAGCATTCCCATGCTGTTTAGTTCCTTTGTACTCGATGTCATATTGGTGTGCCCCTAGGAAAAGGGACCACCTCTGTAGCCATTGTGCCGTCATTATCGATACGCCCTTCTGAGGGTTGAAAATGGAGACGAGAGGTTGATGATCAGTTAGTAGAGTAAATTTCTGACCGTGCAGGTAGTGATTGAACTTCTTCACCCCCCACACCAGGCTGAGGGCCTCTCTGTCAATCTGGGCGTAGTTACGCTCGGCTGAAGTTAACGAGCGTGACGCAAAAGCTATCGGCCTCTCAGAACCATCAAGGAATTTATGTGACAGTACCGCCCCAATGCCGTAGGGAGATGCATCACACGCCAGTCTTATCGGTAGTGATGGGTTGTAGTGAGCCAATACTTCTCTTGAAGTTATTAGGTCCTTACTCTTCTGAAAGGCCCGCTTACATTCATTGCTCCATTTCCATGCTACTCCCGTTCATAGTAGGGCGTTCAGTGGATGCAGAATTGTGGACAAATTCGGCAAAAACTTATGGTAGCAATTCACCAATCTGAGGAATTACCTCAGTTGTGACACATTTTCAGGCGCTGGAGCCTTAACTACCGCTTCAATTTTGTCAGGGGACTTATGCAACCCCTCTTCATCAATCACGTGGCCACAATACGATATCTGTTTCTTAAAAAACTCGCACTTGGGGCAATTGGCTCGTAGCCCATGTTCACGTAGTCTAGTGAGCACCTGCTCTAGGTTGGCAAGGTGTTCACTGTCATCTTCACCTGTCACTAGGATGTCGTCCAAGTAACACTGAGTCCTCGGAATCCCTTGCAGGACTTGTTCCATCGCTCTTTGCCATATCGCCGGAGCTGATGCTGCTCCGAATACCAGTCGATTATACTGGTAAAGACCTTTGTGAGTGTTTATCGTGAGATACTTCCTAGAGGATTCTTCAACCTCCATCTGCAAATATGCTTGCGCTAGGTCAATTTTTGTAAAACGCTTCCCTCCGGATAGTGAGGCGAAGATATCTTCTATCCTTGGAAGAGGATATTGTACTGTGTGAAGGACTGGGTTCACTGTCACCTTGAAGTCCCCACAGATGCGAACCTTCCTTGGCTCCTCAGACTTATTGTTTAACGTTTTCTTCATGACAGGAACGATGGGTGTCGCCCACTCGCTCCAGTCTACCTTAGATAACACGCCTGCATTCTCCAGATTCTCCAGCTCTGCCTCGACGGCTGGGCGAATTGTATATGGTACCGGTCTTGCTTTGAAAAACTTGGGAATTGCATTCTCCTCTATTTTTATCGAGGCGGTTACACCTTTAAGAGTGCCCAGTTCTTGTTGAAATACCTCTTTGGCGTCAGCTAAGATTGATGACAATCGTCCAGGAGTGACGTCGTCATCCTTTTTACCAGCCACCATCAGTGCCTGAATGGAGTGCCAGTCTAAACTTATCTTTCTGATCCATTCACGTCCTAATAACGGTGGTCCACCATCTTGCAGAATGTAGAGATACAATTTCCGTATTTTCTTGCCGTTGTATTCGACAGGCACCCTTATTTTTCCTCTGGGGTATACTTTTAGCCCCGTATACATCCTCAAGACAATGGATGTCTCTCTCAAGGGTATGTGTGAGAATAGCCGCTCGTAGTCTCGTCGATTCATGATGGTTAGAGCTGATCCTGTATCCAATTCCATTTTGACTTGAGACCCTGCTATCGTGAGGGTGACCCAAATGGTTCGGTGATCCTCTTTTGTGATTACGTTGTGAAGTTTGAGACAGCTTAGTCTCTCGTTCCCGGATTCATTTTCGCTCATCTGGTCTTCGGAACTACTGTCCGTCATCTTTTGTACTTTCCTGTACGGTTCCTTAGTAGCCTTTTTATTGTCGTTGGTCTTCTTCTCAGACCTGCAAACTCATGCAATGTGTCCCATCTTTCCGCATTGCCTGCATATTTTGTCCTTGGACCAGCAGTCCTTCTGGTCATGGTTTGTTCTGCCGCAGCAATAACATTTTACAAATCCCCGTGTCATTTCATGGGTGCCGTATTCCTGTGGCTTTTGTTGTATTTCCGCAGCTCCCCTTGCTGCTGCTTCGTACGATACTGCCACGCTGAAAGCCTTATCTAGCGTCAGCTCTTTCTCTGAGCGTAACCTCTTCTGGGTTCCTTCACTCAGGAGTCCACAGACAAATTTGTCCCGTAAGGTATCTGCCAGTCCTGCTCCGAACTGGCAGTGCTTTGATAGCTTGCGTAGTTCCGTAAGGTAATCAGCATTGCTCTCATTTTTATGCTGATTTCTCCTGTGGAATTTAAATCTTTCTGCTATCAGCAGCGGTGTAGGATTTAGGTGTTCCTGTAGGATAGCAACAATTTTGTTAAAACTCTTCGCCTTCGGTTTGGCTGGAGTAATCAGGTCCCGCAATAGGCCGTACGTTCTTGCGCCCATTAAATTTAGCAATACCGATGCCTTTTTCCCCTCGGCTATTTCGTTTGTCTCGCAATATACCTCGACTCTTTCCACATACGTGGTCCAGTCTTCTATTGCATTATCGAAGGCAGTGATATCGCCAGTCTTTGGCATCTTGAAAATCTAAGATGGCATCTCCCGCGCTTTTCCTTCGTCCCCGATGGATCAAAATGGTGCCTCCCGCGCTTTTCCTTCTTCCCCGCCGAGTTAAGATGGCACCTCCCGCGCTTTCCTGCCGCTGCTGTCAACGCCGCTCTCCACGGTATTTTTATTTTTAGCCTTTCCCGTCGTGGAGCGGACCCTCTGGGACACTTCCCTCCCTCTTCTTAGGTCCGAACGCTGCCCGGCTGCGAAGCACCGGCCGCGCCCTGTGTGCTCCACCCTCTCTCTCTCTCTTTGCTTCCCGACTCGCTGCCCGGCCCCGTTGCAGAGCCACCCGATCGAGCTCTAGCCCGCCGCAGCCCAGGAAGGATCAGTGCACTACCTGCCACCAGCCCGATTAGCTGGGAAACCACAGACTGGGGAACCAAGCCTGGCTCTTGACAGTCTCCCCTGCAAGTTTTCAATCTGATGATTTGGAGGGCGGTTGCCCACGGTCGACGCCCGTTTCTCGAGTTTCTTAGGATTATTTTTTTTTTTCTTTTCTGGCTTCGACCTTCAATAACGTCGTCTGAGGTGCTGCCGAGTTGCAGGTAAGTTTGTTTCTTACTCGTCGCCAGTATTAAATCCGTGTGTTAATGGAGACACGGAATGCAGGAGTTGGTTTAACAAGTCTTTACTGAATGGAGACAATCTGGAAACTGAAACTACAGAAGCCTGCCAGGGCCTTTTATACAGGGATGGTCACTGCCGGTACTGCAGTCTGAGACCAGTTATTCCCTTAAAGGGACATACACAACAACAGTGTGCAGAGTCATGGACATGAAGCCACATCTTACCACTCTGGCATAATGAGTTTATGTGTGACATGGTGCACAACCACGCCATTCTGACAACTAAATTTAAAACATGACAACAGTTTCCTGCGACACTTTACTCCAATGGATTTAACTCCCTTCTGCAAGAGTCTTGCATTTAAAAAAAATATGCTTACATCAATTCCAACAAAAGATACTCCCCAGTGCAGTACAAAGGATGATGCTGAAGATCTGGGGTGATCAATGGCACAAGAGAACCAATGTAATTGTTGTGTATTTAGCTGGAGAGTTCTAGCGGTTCATTACACTCACACTTGCCCACAGACTTTCTATGGGCCTTTGCACTAGAACTAGCTGTGATTAGAAAGCCATTTTGGTGCAGTGCCCTCTGCAGGGGATCTCTAAAATACAAAGTCCCAGTTCTTTTAGCTTATCTTGATAACTAAGCTGTTTTAGGCTGGGAATTAGTCTAATGTTCCTCCTCTGCACCCTTTCCTGGTAGTGAAAGGGAGGTGGGAGCTGCCAGATCCACAAGGTAAGTGGCTTTTCCAGCACTCCTTGTGGTCCAGGAAGAGCAAGAGTGCTCCCCCCTGCCCCTCAAGGAAGCCTTTGTCCTTCCTCCAAACACCCTCCCCCCCCGTCTGCCAATCATGGCCTCTCTTTCCCCCCCCCCCCCCCAAAACCGTGATGGCTGACCTCCACTCCCGATAGCCAGGGACCATCCCCAAGGGTTCTTTTTCGGCCTTCCCCACACCATCTTCCCCCCCCAACCACCCCCTTGTCTCTGATGATAGATTCCAATAATGTCCCCACAATTGGTGTTAAACTGACAGGTCTGTAGTTACATGTTTTCTCCCTCCCTCCCTTCTTAATAATGGAGTGTCATTTGCAAATTTGCAATTATGCTTTGAAGCCCAACCACAGATCAAGTTATTCAACTACTTTTAGGTGAGGGAGCATGGTAACAGTGAGCCAAGGCATAATCAGGACAGTCAAATCTTAATGGCATCTCTGCTTCCAGCATCCCATGTCTTACAAACCCTTAAACTGCTATTACCTATGGCCGCAAATGTCAATAAGGCAATTCTTGCATCATTGGTCAGAAAAGGAAGATGTTTCTTCCCATGTTTTAAAAATAAATTGATTCAAATCTAGTGGTGTACTATCAGACTTACACAGCCAAATTAATGGCTGCAGCTCTTAGGATCTAATATTTTTCTTATAAGAAATAATTTCAGGAGTTTGCAATACTTTGTGACTTTAAATGAGTGGACCTGGTCTGCCACAACAGCTGAGTACAAACCTTCAGAGTTACAGCAAAAACAAAATAAAAATATCAATCGTTTATATAACAGTGCTAAAAATAATGATTAGTGATCATTTTGCGCCATTGCAGATGGAATACAATCTTTCTATGTAGGTGTGGTAAACCACTGTATTGTATATTGCCACCTCTGGGTGGCGCTGTGTATGGAGGCATGCCTCAGCTGACTCCACCCACCACTGTGTGGGTTTCGTTCAGACTTGTTCAGTCACTCACGAAGAAGCATGGTCTCTTCTTAGCTAATAAAAGCCTTATTCATCTCTTCTTTCGACTCATCATCTCTTCTTCGACTCATCACCTTTTATGAAGTAATTGATAAGCGTATCAATTTTATTAGCTAAAAGTTAAATGGCGACACCTGAGGAGCAACAACAGCAACGGATACAGCAGACATTGCTGAGAGCCCTCAGACCACCACGCCTGGACCTCGACCCTCAAGATGTGGGTGCATCAGCCAAGTTTGAACACTGGCTGAGCTGCTTTGAATCCTTCCTCGCAATCTCACAGGTTACAGAGGAGGATCACAAACTGAAAATTTTGACCGCCCAGGTGAGCCATCAAGTATATATGCTAATCCGGGACTCTAATACGTACGTGGCGGCCCTTGAGCTACTAAAAGGGCAATATACGCGCCCAGTGAACACAATTTACGCCCGACACCTCTTGGGATCCCGCAGGCAGCAACCGGGAGAATCGGTAGGGGCATTTGCACGGGCGCTACTGGCACTCTGCAGAGACTGCGATTGTAAAGCGGTAACGGCTGTGGAGCACGCGCAGGGACTCGCCTGTGATGCCTTCGTCAGGGGCCTCCAGTCAGACCACACCCGGCAGAGACTGCTAGAAAGCAAGGAACCCGACCTGAAGACGGCCATTGCCCTTGCGCTCTCGTTAGAAGAGGCCCACCGAAACCTCGAGGCATACCCCCGTAACGGCGCCGAGACATGGCAATCGAAACCGTGGGACACGGGACCGCCGCCCCCGGCACCAACCGCTGCAGCGACCCAACTGAGACAGCAGCCTCCGGTAAGAACTGCTTCGATGCCCAGTAACCAGGCCCAAAAATGCTATTTCTGTGGCCAGTTAAAACATCCCAGAGCGCACTGCCCAGCTAAGACAGCTACCTGCTCGGGCTGCGGGAAGAAAGGCCATTACGCTAACGCCTGCAAGGGGAAGCCAGCCAGCAGCGCAGCGTGCGGGCCGTGGGAGCAGCCATCTTATCCGCCATTTTGTGTACCCCCGGCCGCATGGCATCCGCCGCCATCGTATCCAACGCACTCAACCGCCATTTCGTCACCGGAACCGACCACCGTCTCGGCGGATGACTATAGTGACTCACTAAGCCACATACTGGCCTCCGTGACGCTGGATCAAGGCCACCCTCACCATCTATCCAGCTCCATGATGGATATCGCGGTAAACGGCCGCGCCACCAGTTGCCTGATCGACAGCGGGAGCACAGAGAGTTTCGTCCACCCCGACACGGTACGTAGCCACTCCCTCACGATTCTGCCAACGCACCATCGCATTTCTATGGCGTCCAAGTCCCAGTCAATGGACATCAGCGGCTACTGTGTGGTGACCCTGTCAGTAGGGGGCACTGAATATCAAAAATTTAAACTGCTAGTCCTGCCCCGTCTTTGCGCTGCCGTCCTGCTAGGGTTGGATTTTCAGTGCCACCTTAAGAGTGTCACACTAGCATACGGTGGACCCCTCCCCCCACTCACAGTCTGCAACCAACAACTTTTAAATCGCCCGCTGCAAACCACCTGCAGCCTTTCCACATTAAAAGTCCCCCCCCCTCCCCTGTTCGCTAACCTCACCCGCGACTGTAAACCCATCGCTACCAAAAGCAGGCGGTACAGTGCCGGGGACAGAGCTTTTATCAGCTCTGAGGTGGAGCGGCTCTTGAAGGAGGGCATTATCGAAGGTAGCACTAGCCCCTGGCGAGCCCAGGTTGTAGTCGTTAAAACCACTGCAAAACGCCGCATGGTAATCGACTACAGCCAAACCATAAACCGGTACACCCAGCTGGACGCGTACCCCCTCCCTCGCATATCTGATATGGTCAATCAGATTGCGCAATACAAAGTATTCTCCACCATCGACCTTAAGTCAGCGTACCACCAGCTGCCCATCCGCCATGAGGACCGCCAGTATACTGCCTTCGAGGCAAACGGCCGCCTCTACCACTTCCTTAGGGTCCCCTTCGGCGTCACCAACGGGGTTTCGGTCTTCCAAAGGGAGATGGACCGAATGGTTGACCAGAACGCGCTGCGGGCAACCTTCCCCTATTTGGATAACGTCACCATCTGCGGCCACGACCAGCAGGACCACGACGTTAATCTAGCAAATTTCCTCCGTACGGCCCAACGGCTGAACCTAACGTACAATAAGGAAAAATGTATGTTTCACACCAAGCGCCTGGCCATCCTCGGCTGCGTGGTGGAGAACGGAGTCATCGGGCCCGACCCCGACAGAATGCGCCCCCTAATGGAGCTACCCCTTCCCCACTGCCAAAAAGCACTGAAGAGATGCCTGGGGTTTTTCTCCTACTACGCCCAGTGGGTGCCCCTCTATGCAGACAAAGCCAGGCCCCTCATCAAAGCCACCTCCTTCCCCCTGACACCAGAGGCGTGTGCAGCCTTCACTCTTATCAAGAACGATATCGCGAAGGCCGCAATGCACGCGGTGGATGAGTCCATCCCCTTCCAAGTGGAGAGCGATGCCTCCGACTTCGCCCTAGCCGCGACCCTTAACCAGGCGGGCAGACCCGTGGCCTTTTTCTCAAGGACCCTCCAGGGCCCCGAGACGAGACACTCCTCCGTCGAAAAGGAGGCCCAGGCTATTGTAGAAGCGGTGCGTCACTGGAGGCATTACCTGGCCGGGAAACGATTTACCCTGCTCACTGACCAGCGTTCAGTAGCTTTTATGTTTAATAATAAGCAGAGGGGTAAAATCAAGAACGACAAGATCTTGAGGTGGAGAATCGAACTCTCCACCTACAATTATGATATCTTGTATCGGCCAGGGAAACTCAATGAGCCCCCAGATGCCCTATCACGTGGTACATGCGCCAACGCGCAGAGTGATAGGCTGCAGTCCCTCCACAATGACCTCTGCCACCCGGGGGTCACCAGGTTTTTCCATTTTATCAAATCCCGTAACCTGCCCTACTCCATCGAGGAGGTCAGGACCATGACCAAGAGCTGCCAAATCTGCGCCGAGTGCAAACCGCACTTCTATAGGCCGGACAGAGCAAGCCTGATCAAGGCCACCCGCCCCTTCGAACGCCTGAGCGTCGATTTTAAAGGGCCCCTCCCCTCCGCTGACCGCAATGTGTACTTCCTCAACATAGTTGATGAGTACTCCCGTTTCCCCTTTGCCATCCCTTGCCCAGACATGACCAGTACCACGGTCATCAAGTGTCTGAATGACATCTTCGCTCTGTTCGGGTTCCCCAGCTATATACATAGCGACAGGGGCTCATCGTTCATGAGCGACGAACTTCGGCAGTACCTGCTAACAAGAGGTATCGCCACGAGCAGGACCACCAGTTACAACCCCCGGGGGAACGGCCAGGTGGAAAGGGAGAACGCGACGGTTTGGAAGGCAGTCCTCTTAGCACTAAAATCTAAGGGCCTTCCGACCTCCCGCTGGCAGGAGGTCCTCCCTGCAGCGCTTCACTCCATTCGGTCACTGCTTTGTACTGCCACTAATGCGACCCCTCATGAGAAAATGTTCGTTTTCCCCCGGAAGTCTACATCGGGAGCCTCGCTACCGGCATGGTTGACTTCTCCTGGGCCCGTCCTACTGCGGAGGCACGTGAGGACGCATAAAACGGACCCCCTGGTCGAGCGGGTGCACCTCCTACACGCCAACCCCCAGTATGCCTGGGTGACATACCCAGACGGGCGGGAGGACACGGTCTCCATACGAGATCTCGCACCCTCGGGTACCCCTGAATTACCACCGTTATCCCCCTTACCACCGTTATCCCCCTTACCACTGTTATCCCCCACCACCCCTCCCAACCCAACCCCTGCAGACGGCATGCCAAAGCCCCAGGAATCTTCGCCAACCACCCAGACACCAGACCCGACGTCGGATGCTGCAACACCACCGCCGCCACCACGACGATCAGGACGTCAGACAAGGCCTCCTGATAGACTTAACTTGTAGTGCCCTTCACCCCGCCGGACTTCACATTAAACAAGGGGTGAATGTGGTAAACCACTGTATTGTATATTGCCACCTCTGGGTGGCGCTGTGTATGGAGGCATGCCTCAGCTGACTCCACCCAGCACTGTGTGGGTTTCGTTCAGACTTGTTCAGTCACTCACGAAGAAGCATGGTCTCTTCTTAGCTAATAAAAGCCTTATTCATCTCTTCTTTCGACTCATCATCTCTTCTTCGACTCATCACCTTTTATGAAGTAATTGATAAGCGTATCAGTAGGCTGATGACAGAATTGGTTCTTAATGATCTTCATCCTCCTCCACACATGCAAGACAGATCTGATTTTCAATCATTAAAGGACTTTCTCCTGAGTTGAAATTTGTGTGCCACTATATAGAATTGAACCTCTCAAGGACAAGATCTATATTAGTTTAATAATAAATCTATCATTGCATCATTTATTGTTAATGTAGTAGTGCCTGATGTAACTACTTCTTTATTATGATAGCAAAATACTGCGGATGCTGGAAATCCGAAATAACAACAGAAAACGCTGGAAAAACTCAGCAGGCCAGGCAGCATCCGTGGAGAGAGAAACAGGTTGATAACCTTTCAGAACTGGAAAAAAGCAGGAAATGTGTTTTTAAGAGATGTGTTACTTGGGGTAAGGTGCATAGATTAATGAGCTAAGGCACTTACACTATTATCCAAACAGACTTTGAAACAGATCAAAGCAGTTTCAAGATGTACTCTACCAGGAAAGCATATTTACTTTCAGAAAATGCCTCGATTTCCTTGCAGGAAAGAGGAAATGCGGAAAAAAACTTGTGACTATCCTGTGACACAAGCAGTTTCAGTGCAGTACTTGCATAACCCAGAATCATACTTTATCATGTTGTTCAAGGTATGGTTTATTAGCACAAAGCTGTTCTTGAATCTTGTACTCATATGATCATCAGCTTCTTGCCGATCACAACAGCACTTTCAAGGAATACAGTGACCAATCAACTAATCATGATAACAGGGACTTGCAAAAGAGGCTTTTAGTTCAATAATCTTTGCTCTATTAAAACATTCTGATTCCATGAACAGGTACCAAGCAAATGAGTACACACTGTAATGCAGGCACTTAGGGCATCTTAAGGGAAGATCACGAGAGTGGTGATTCCTTCCCCCAGATTGGTTAGATGCCGAGGTACTCCCTTGTTTCTTAAAGAATCCCCAATCAATCTGCTTCTTCTGCCGTTGCTCTTGCGCCTAGTTCTTATTTCTTCAGTATCATATGTGGTTCTCGGCTCTCCTGTACCAGCCTTTTATTGAAGCAGCAACATCAGGGAATAGTGCAGATCCCTTGCCATTCGATTGTGGATTCAAACCGAATATTTTTGTATATTGCCCCACATTACTTAGGCTCAGTGCTTATCCAATTGTTGGCTGGGGACATGACTAAAGTCTTTTCAAAATGCTCTCAATTTCCTCCTCATTCCCAGGTCACAGCTATCTCTGTAACAAATAGAGCTCTGCTGTTATTTCTGGATTCACAGAAAGTCTGATTATCTCTGTCGCACTTCCAGTGATTTTGTGATCAGGGAGCTTTGCAATCTTCATGCGGAACATTTGTCCTATTTCCCAACAGACAAACTGGAAAAAACAGAGAAGAGAGCAGAAGGGAAAAACAAAGTAAGTCAGAGAAACAAGATTGTTACTAACTTACAACCAAGAGGTTATGAGTTCTACTCTTCGGCATTGAATGCCACCCAATATATAAAATGAACCTGGGCAGTCAGAGATACAAAGCTAAGGGAGACTGCATCTAGTCTGAAGGATCATGATTTCAGTATGATCTCTATGTTCTATAGCACAATTGAGGCTTTTATAACCAAAAGCAAGATAAGTACAATATGGCCAGCTGATTTTGACTTCAAAAATTTAATCATACCTTATGCTGCTGTACAACAAAACTGCTTCAAAGTATTAGAAATGTCACTGCTTATGGCTCTCATCAGTCTCTGTACACTCTGCAAAATGTATTAAGATAGGTCACAGATGCCTTGTTCAGGTATACCTCTGAGTTCATTCAGTTCCACATGGACCATAACCCCATCACTCATCCACCAACAATCTCTACCAAACACAACTCATACCTCACATTCCTAGCTTCACCTCACCCTCACACACTTACCACTGCTGCAAGCCTCACACCCACATTTCACAGCTTGAATACAGTCAGTTATTCAACCATAAGCTTGAAGGCTTAAAAGGGAGCAGTCAGAGGCACCGAGGCCCACAGCCCCGAGACCGGAGAAGCAGCGGACCTGCGCGGGAGCAGCCCGAGGCGGGAGAGCTTGAAGGCTTAAAAGGGAGCAGTCAGAGGCACCGAGGCCCACAGCCCCGAGACCGGAGAAGCAGCGGACCTGCGCGGGAGCAGCCCAAGGCGGGAGAGCTTGAAGGCTTAAAAGGGAGCAGTCAGAGGCACCGAGGCCCACAGCCCCGAGACCGGAGAAGCAGCGGACCTGCGCAGGAGCAGCCCGAGGCGGGAGAGCTTGAAGGCTTAAGAGGGAGCAGTCAGAGGCACCGAGGCCCACAGCCCCGAGACCGGAGAAGCAGCGGACCTGCGCAGGAGCAGCCCGAGGCGGGAGAGCTTGAAGGCTTAAGAGGGAGCAGTCAGAGGCACCGAGGCCCACAGCCCCGAGACCGGAGAAGCAGCGGACCTGCGCAGGAGCAGCCCGAGGCGGGAGAGCTTGAAGGCTTAAAAGGGAGCAGTCAGAGGCACCGAGGCCCACAGCCCCAAGACCGGAGAAGCAGCGGACCTGCGCGGGAGCAGCCCGAGGCGGGAGAGCTTGAAGGCTTAAGAGGGAGCAGTCAGAGGCACCGAGGCCCACAGCCCCGAGACCGGAGAAGCAGCGGACCTGCGCGGGAGCAGCCCGAGGCGAGAGAGCTTGAAGGCTTAAGAGGGAGCAGTCAGAGGCACCGAGGCCCACAGCCCCGAGACCGGAGAAGCAGCGGACCTGCGCAGGAGCAGCCCGAGGCGGGAGAGCTTGAAGGCTTAAAAGGGAGCAGTCAGAGGCACCGAGGCCCACAGCCCCGAGACCGGAGAAGCAGCGGACCTGCGCGGGAGCAGCCCGAGGCGGGAGAGCTTGAAGGCTTAAGAGGGAGCAGTCAGAGGCACCGAGGCCCACAGCCCCGAGACCGGAGAAGCAGCGGACCTGCGCGGGAGCAGCCCGAGGCGAGAGAGCTTGAAGGCTTAAGAGGGAGCAGTCAGAGGCACCGAGGCCCACAGCCCCGAGACCGGAGAAGCAGCGGACCTGCGCGGGAGCAGCCCGAGGCGGGAGAGCTTGAAGGCTTAAGAGGGAGCAGTCAGAGGCACCGAGGCCCACAGCCCCGAGACCGGAGAAGCAGCGGACCTGCGCAGGAGCAGCCCGAGGCGGGAGAGCTTGAAGGCTTAAGAGGGAGCAGTCAGAGGCATACCAATCCAGGTTCCAGGAGAGAGGTAAAAAGTAATCCAAGTGTGACGTCACCAGGGAGCAGGTAAGTGATTGGTTGGTGAGTATTTCTCTCTTTTCAATACAAGCTTGAATTCTGTGGTGTTAAATTTCTGTGGTGTAGTGGGGATAGTTGGTAAATAAAGCGCCCTAGAGTATACCTGTAACTGGGGTATTGAATAAATTTTTTAATTAATTAAAGGAGTAAGTCATGGCAGGAGAGTTCAGACCCGTGTTCTGCTCTTCTTGCTCCATGTGGGAAGTCAGGGGCGCTGCCAGTGTCCCTGACGACCATGTGTGCGGGAAATGCATCCAGCTGCAGCTACTTGTAGACCGCATTGCGGCGCTCGAGCTGCGGGTGGATGAATTTTGGAGCATGCGCGATGCTGAGAGGGTCGTGGATAGCACGTTTAGCGAGTTGTTCACGCCTCAGGGTAGGGCAGCACAGGGGGTGACCATCAGGCGGAGCAACAAAGGCAGGCAGGTAGTGCAGGGACCCCCTGCGGACATCCCCCTTTCAAACAGGTATACCAAGTTGGATACTGTTGAGGGGGATGACTCACCAGGGGAAGGCAGCAGCAGCCAGCTTCCTGGCACCAGGGACGCTTCTGCTGCTCAGGAAGGGAGGAAAAAGAGTGGGAGAGCAATAGTGGTAGGGGATTCTATCGTAAGGGGAACAGATAGGCGTTTCTGTGGCCGCAAACGTGACTCCAGGATGGTTTGTTGCCTCCCTGGGGCCAGGGTCAGGGATGTCACTGAGCGGCTACAGGGCATTCTTAAGGGGGAGGGTGAGCAGGCAGAGGTCGTGGTCCACATTAGGACCAACGACATAGGTAGGAAGGGGGATGAGGTCCTGCATCAAGAATTTAGGGAGCTAGGTAACAGATTAAAGAGCAGGACCTCAAAGGTTGTAATCTCTGGATTACTCCCAGTGCCACGTGCTAGTGAGTATAGGAATGGGAGGATAGAGCAGATGAATGCGTGGCTAAAGAGTTGGTGTAGGGGGGAGGGTTTTACTTTCCTGGATCACTGGGCCTGCTTCTGGGAAAGGTGGGACTTGTACAAGTCGGACGGGTTGCACCTGAACCAGAGCGGGACAAATATCCTTGCGGGGAGGTTTGCTAGCACTGTTGGGGGGGGGGGGGTTTAAACTAACTTGGCAGGGGGATGGGATACAGAGGGGAGCTGAAATAGGGGGTGATGTGCTGCCAATTATAGAGAAAAAAACAAGTCAGCTTGGTAGACAGGGCAAATATATAAGGGCAAGGCTGGATGGCATCTATTTTAATGCAAGGAGTCTTGCAAATAAGGTGGATGAACTGAAGGTGTTGATAAACACATGGGAGTACGATATTGTTGCTATCACGGAGACATGGTTGAGGGAGGGGCAAGACTGGCAGCTCAATATTCCAGGGTACAGAATCTTCAGGCGAGACAGAGGGGTAGGTATAAGAGGAGGGGGTGTCGCAATATTAATTAAGGAGTCAATTACTGCAGTAAGGAGGGATGATATATTAGCAGGTTCCTCTAATGAGGCCATATGGGTGGAGCTTAAAAACAAAAAGGGGGCAAGCACTTTGATGGGAGTGTACTATAGGCCTCCAAACAGTCAGGGGGAGATAGAGGAACAGATATGTAGGCAAATCTCAGAGAAATGTGCAAATAATAGGGTAATAATAATGGGGGATTTCAACTTCCCCAATATTAACTGGGATAGTCAGAGTGTGAAAGGCTCAGAGGGTGTAGAATTCTTAAAGTGCATCCAGGAGAGCTTTTTGAGCCAGCATGTAGAAAGTCCTACAAGAGAGGGGGCGGTACTGGACCTAATTCTAGGGAATGTGGCCGGCCAAGTGGAAAAAGTGCTAGTAGGTGAGCACTTTGGTGACAGTGACCATAATATGGTAAGATTTAAGGTGGTCATGGAAAAGGACAGGGATGGGCCGGAAATAAAGGTTCTAAATTGGGGGAAGGCCGATTTTAATAGGATAAGGCAGGATCTGGCCAAAATGGACTGGGATCAGCTACTTGTAGGAAAATCCGCATCAGAGCAATGGGAGGCTTTCAGAAGGGAGATTGAGATCATACAATGGCAACATGTTCCCGTAAAGGTCAAGGGTGGTTCCAAAAACCACAGGGAACCTTGGATGTCAGGGGATATACGAGAATGGATTAGGAAAAAAAGGAGGGCTTTTGGCAGATACAAAAGGCTAAAGACGGAGGAAGCCCTAGAGGAGTACAAAAAGTGCAGGGGGATACTTAAAAAAGAAATTAGGAGATCAAGGAGGGGCCATGAAATAACACTGGCAAGCAAAATAAAGGAAAATCCTAAGATGTTTTATAAGTATATTAAGGGTAAGAGGATAACTAGGGAAAAAATAGGGCCCATTAGGGACAAAAGTGGCAATCTGTGTGTGGAGCCGGAAGATGTAGGAGGGGTTCTAAATGAATTTTTTGCATCTGTTTTCACTATGGAGAAGGACGATGTAGACATAGAAATAGGGCGGGGGGACTGTGATATGCTTGAACATATTCACATCGAGAGGGAGGAGGTATTGGCGGTTTTAGCTGGCCTAAAAATGGATAAATCCCCAGGCCCGGATGAAATGTATCCCAGGCTGCTGTGTGAGGCAAAGGAAGAGATTGCGGGGGCTCTAACACATATATTCAGGACCTCTCTGGCCACAGGGGATGTGCCAGAGGACTGGAGAACCGCTAATGTAGTACCATTATTCAAGAAGGGAAGTAGGGAAAAACCGGGGAACTACAGGCCAGTGAGCCTAACATCAGTGGTAGGAAAATTATTGGAAAAAATTCTGAGGGACAAAATTTGTCTCCACTTGGAGAGGCAAGGATTAATCAGGGATAGTCAACATGGCTTTGTCAAGGGAAGATCATGTCTGACTAATTTGATTGAATTTTTTGAGGGGGTGACTAGGTGTGTGGATGAGGGTAACGCAGTGGATGTGGTATATATGGATTTCAGTAAGGCCTTCGATAAAGTCCCGCACAGGAGACTGGTCAAGAAGGTAAGAGCCCATGGAATCCAGGGTGCCTTGGCACATTGGATAAAAAACTGGCTTAGTGACAGAAGGCAGAGGGTGATGGTCGAAGGTTGTTTTTGTGACTGGAAGCCTGTGGCCAGTGGGGTACCACAGGGATCGGTGCTGGGTCCCTTGCTGTTTGTGGTCTACATTAATGACTTGGATATGAATGTAAAAGGTATGATCAGTAAGTTCGCGGATGATACAAAAATTGGTAGGGTGGTAAATAGCGAGGAGGGTAGCCTCAGTCTGCAGGACGATATAGATGGGTTGGTCAGATGGGCGGAACAGTGGCAAATGGAATTTAACCCAGAAAAGTGCAAGGTGATGCACTTTGGGGGGACTAACAAGGCAAGGGAATACACAATGAATGGTAAGACCCTAGGCAAGACGGAGGGTCAGAGGGATCTGGGTGTGCAAGTACACAGATCCCTGAAGGTGGCGGAACAGGTGGATAAGGTGGTAAAAAAGGCATATGGGATACTTGCCTTCATTAGCCGAGGCATTGAATATAAGAGCAAGGAGGTTATGATGGAACTGTATAAAACACTGGTTAGGCCACAGCTGGAATACTGTGTGCAGTTCTGGTCGCCACACTACAGGAAGGATGTGATCGCGTTGGAGAGGGTGCAGAGGAGGTTCACCAGGATGTTACCGGGGCTGGAGTGCTTCAGCTATGAAGAGAGACTGGGCAGATTGGGTTTGTTTTCCTTGGAGCAGAGGAGGCTGAGGGGGGACATGATTGAGGTGTACAAAATTATGAGGGGCATAGATAGGATGGATGCTGAGGAGCTTTTTCCCTTATTAGAGGGGTCAATAACTAGGGGGCATAGATTCAAGGTAAAGGGCGGGAGGTTTAGAGGGGATTTGAGAAAGAACTTTTTCACCCAGAGGGTGGTTGGAGTCTGGAACTCACTGCCTGAAAGGGTTGTGGAGGCAGGAACCCTCACAACATTTAAGAAGCATTTGGATGAGCACTTGAAATGCCATAGCATACAGGCTACGGACCAAATGCTGGAATATGGGATTAGATCAGACAGGGCTTGATGGCCGGCGCGGACACGATGGGCCGAAGGGCCTCTATCCGTGCTGTATAACTCTATGACTCTATGACAGCCACATCACCCAAACACATTACATCACACTCACTGACACACTTCCCTTTCTCTTGCAGTAAAAGCTGGCGCATAACCGACGCCAGCAGAACTTAACCGGCAGGGGTTAGGCTCGCCTGCATCACCTCACCCCCATGGAGGAGATGGTGTTGGCCATTCTTGGGAGGGCCATGGCTAACCTGTGGCCAGTGCCGAGGCTGAAAGAATACAAGATGCCGGTATCCTCATACATTACCCTCCTTCTCACATCCCACTTCGCCCTCATCCGTTCTGATTTACAAGCTGCACATGGTGTAAGGATGCACCTCTTGCTTTCCCCCCTCCCCTCACCACAGCCCTACCCTTGTGCCTTTCTCATTTCAGAAACCCAAGAAATCCAGCATGCCCAGCCAGTGGTTGAACAAGAGGGAGAGGAGAGTGAAGAAGAAAAACAGTCACTTGATTTCACACTCCCAGCCACCAGCTCAGATACTGACACTCCGTGTACTTTAGAGAATAGGTTAGATGCGGGATCTGCACGTGGTGAGAAATCGGGCACGAGTGGGCTGCCACCAGCTCCCTGGAGGACAAGGTTGCACACGAGTTCTACTGCACAGGACTCAGATGAACACTTCGATGAGGAAGCCTACAGAAGAACTCTGATGGGTGCGCACAATTAAATGCTTGGTGCATTGGCAGGCCTGGCAGAAAGCCTGAATGCAATGTCAAGGAGCATTGAGGAGTCCAGCTCCAGCCTTGCACAGGGCTTTGGGCAGAGCTTGGAGCCCATCCTTTCCAGCGTGGAAGGGCTGGGCAGATCCATTAACACACTTGTGGACCCAACCATCAAGCCGCGTCTGATGGCCGAAGTCTCCGTTTCCATTGCAGCACAAGCAGAAGCTACCCAACGTCGGAGTGCTGCAATGGAAGCTCAGTCTGAAGGCATGCAAGCTCAGCTTGCTGCCACACAAGCACAGACTACAGTCATCAGTCCAGCCATCTGTACTCCAGCAGGTTACTAGGATTGCGGAGTTGCTGCCCCGGGGGAGTGGCAATGGATCCGTGGAGGCCGACCCTCCTGTCCTCTTGCAGAATGACAGCATTTGTCGTCCCATCACTGCCACTCTGCCAGTTCCCTTGCTGTTGCCTGTCAGCCAGCCAGCCCAGACTGCTGCCACCCATGCTGAGGTGGTACAGCCTGAAGCCGGGCCTACTAGGCCCAGAGCTCCTCGAGGTCATCCTACAAGGCCATCTGCAGTCTCCCCCACAGTAAGTCAGCAGCCTTCCACCAGCCATGCTGCAGCCACTGGTGTAGCCATGCGTTGGAGCACTAGGATAGGCAAAGGCACACACAAGACAGTCACTAAGGAAATGCACTGGGGTGAATAGTTGATTTGTATATGCAATATTGGATGAATAGATGTATAAAGTTGTATTGGAATGTTTGCTTTGTGTTGGCTTTTATTTCAGCAATGTGGCAAAGAGGACGCTGTGATGGTCAATAACGAAGGGAAGGTAAGGTCATAGAGTCATAACAACATAGAAGGAGGCCATTTGGCCCATCAAGTCTGTGCGGGCTCTCTGCAGAGCAATCCAGTCAGCACTATCCCCGTAGCCCTGCAAGTTTATTTCCTTCAAGTGCCTATCTAGTCTCCCCTTGAAAACATTGAGTGTCTCCGCTTCCACCACTTCCGTCGGCAGCGAATTCCACGTCATCACCAATCGCTGCGTAAAAAAGTTTTCCTCACTTCCCCCCTGTATCTCTTGCCCAAAAACTTAAATCTGTGTCCCTTAGTCCTTGTACCATCAACTAGTGGGAACAGCCTTTCCCCGTCTAGCCTATCCAAACCCGTTATAATCTTGTACACCTCTATCAAATCACCCCTCAACCTCCTTTGCTCTATTGAAAACAAATCCAGCTTCTCCAATCTGTTCTTGTAGCTAAGATCCCCCATCCCCGGAACCATTCTGGTAAATCTCCTCTGCACCCTCTCAAGGGCCGTCACATCCTTCCTAAAGTGTGATGACCAGAACTGGACGCAATCCAGTTGTGGCCTAACCAGCACTTTATAAGGTAATGTGAAACCGTTTCATACCAATACAACAGTTATAGTTTAAATAAACCTTAAAACGAATCCAAAACTAATCCACTATCCTCAGATGTGTTCTGAGAATGTAAATCTTTCTACAGCACACACCACCAATAGCCATCCGTGAGTGTATGATCACAGAAATACCATAAAACAGGAGCAGGTTTAAATGTACATTGCAGTATCATTGTGGAGAGTCGGCATGGAATGTCTGTTCGTACCTGGCTAAGTTGCTCAACAATAGCTCGTGGGGTTCAGCATCTGTGTCCACCTGAGCAGAGCTTTTGCACACATTTGCTGAATTCCCAATTTTAGTCTTGCCATCATATAAGGGCCCTGAATGAATGCTACACACTGATCACAGGGGCCTTCTCTTGTGTATATCCCAGTTTTACCTTGGAACTGGCCAGATGGCTCAATTCATAATGGCAGTGTGTAGCGGTCATGCAGACAAGTTGGCCACAGTTTCAATTCTTGGTGTGCTTTGAGTTAGCTGATTTTGCATGAGACAGCAGTTGGAGTGCTACAATTGGCCTAAGTATCCCTGGGAAAGGAAGAAGAAAAATTAGAAAAGCTCCTCATTGCTATCCAGTAACCCCTGCTGGAAAGTGCACATCAGGCGAGAACAGAATTTGGCTCAATTTGTAATACCCTTCACAGTTGAATACCTTGCCAAAATTCACTGTCTATGTTCATACGTGTAGAATTGCCACTTGGAACAAGCTATCACAGGGTTGATGCCTCCTGTATAATTACTCCAGCAAGAGACACGAACTTCAAGGGAGATGGAGAGGTGGAATTGGCAGTAAAAGAAGGAAGCAGGAAAATATTTTAAAAAGGGACTTATTTTGTTTTTTTGCTTTGTATATTTCTTGTATTTTTCTAATCCTTGAATTTGTGTGAGGTTCATTGAGGAAGAGCAAGTGATAATCAGCCAGGAGAAAGAGATTATAAACCAAAACAACTTAGTATTGTGCTTTTTTTTTAAAGCAATTCCTTTGTGATGAAGAAATCGGTGTACTGATCAATGCCTTTGTCACAGGAGAATTTCTGCTCCGAATAGCTACAGGACTGGAAATTGTCTGTTGTTCTTCCTTTATTGATGTTACTTCATTAGCATATTGTATCTACAATTTAGTTGCAGATTATTTCTCAATAAACCTGCAGGCCTAGAAATTCAGTCGCGCCACTTTTGGGGCGCTAAAGTCGGGCGGTCGCTAAAGTTAGCGCCCGCCAGAAAGTGTAGGCCACTTCGCCGAAATTCAGTAGATTTGGCCAAGGAGTTTGGGCGAGCGCTGAAACTGGCGTTGCACTCCTATCTTTAGGCGCTAAGCCGGCGGTGCGGACTGATAACGCCGAGGCCGGGCGCAGCGCAGGTGCGGTCATGTTTTGATTGACAGCAGACACCCTGACGCCGGCCAGCTCTTAAAGGGGGAAGGGTCGACTTTGTCTGCTGCCACGCCCTGGATAGTGGAGCCCTGCAGCTAGGCCTCAACACTGCTGGTGGACCCAAATAGCGCCTGAAGCCATGCAGAAGGCCCGTGAACGAGCGCAGCGCTTCTCAGAGCCTGCTTTGTGGGTGCTGCTTAAGGGTTTGGAAAAGAGAAGAGAGATCTTGTGCCCGGACAGTGGCAAGAAGGCTCCCAGAAGGCAGTTCAGGAGGGCCTGGAGGGAAATCGCCCACAGGGTGTCAGCCACCAGCGATGTCCCCAGGACTGGTGACCAATGCCGCAAGAAGTACAACGACCTCACTCGGTTGGTCAAGGTGAGTACCCTTTCCAGTGTCCTCCTCATCCTTGCATGTGCACCTCACATTATGGGCAAAGGGACCTCAAAGGCCTAATGGCCATCCCTCCTCCCGCAGCTATGGCACTGGCATGATCATCAATAGCACTTTCTGCACTTTACACACTGGCCAAGCTATTCGACCATGGGAGGCAGTGCACACAACAACAGGGCACCACACTGGCCAAGCTATTCCACCATGGGAGGCAGTGCACACAACAACAGGGCACCACACTGTACTTAGAGGCCGTCCTTTCTCTTGCAGGCCAAGCTGGCCCAGAATATGAAGAGCCGGAATGTCACCGGGGGAGGCCGTGCCCAGCTCCAGGAGCTCAGTGAGCTGGAGGAGCGCGTGGCTCGACTCATGCGCGGCCGGGTGGTTGGCCCCGTTGCTATTGGTGATGCGGACCCTGTGCTGGGCCCCAATGGTAAGGACATGACCGTTTGGACCTCTCTCGTTCCCCTTGCGCTTCAGATCTACATCCTTTGCCACTGTCCGACCAATGCGCATAATGCCACCACTCATGCCTCCCTCGCTGACGCCCTGTCCTCACTCTAAAGCTACTCTTGTACCTTCCTGCTTTCAGCTGGTGAGGAGGAGGTCCATGAAGCTGAGAGTGCCAGTCCCTCGGAAGAGGAGGACGACGAGGACCAAGAGGAAGGCGGCACATCGGGGGAACCCTCATCCGCGCCAGGGGATGGCAATGGAGGGGAGACGTCTTGCCTGGAGGAGAGCCAGGGGGAAGTGTTGCAGGGGGGTGTAGCTCCTGGGCCCAGTGGCGTCCAGGCACGCGGGAAGGGTCGGGCAGCACGGCTGCCTTCTCCCCAGAGGGGGGAAGTGTTGCAGGGGAGGGCAGTTGCTGGGCCCAGTGGCGTCCAGGCACGCGGGAAGGGTCGGGCAGCTCGGCGGCCTTCTCCCCAGAGGGAGAGTCCGCCCTCCAGTCCGGAGACGGTCCTCGCCCAGGAGGTGCGCCTCCTTGATGAAATGTCCGCGGCCTCGGAGCGGCGCCACAACAAGTTCATGGGGGTTGTGGGACAGATGCCTCAGGCCATTGAGTCCCTGGCTCATAGTGTGGCCGCTTTCGGGGACTCACAGGCCAGGGGTGTTGACCAACTCGCGGCAGCACAGGCCAGGGGTGTCGACCAACTCGCGGCAGCACAGGACGCGAGTCGCGAGTTCATGAGTGGTGCCGTGCAGACACTGGCTGATCTGATGCGGGCACAGACCAGGGCAGTTCGGGCACTTACTTCTGCCACACTCGCGGTGTCACGGAAGCATCGCCAGGGCACCCGCCACCCTGCTGCAGCACAGCGGTTTGGCCTCCACCAGATTGCTGCGCTTGCTGCAGTGCCAGCCCGGCCGAGTGCCAGTGCCTCTGGCGACCAGCGAGCGCCTGGCATCAGCCAGCTTGCCCCCATTGCTGCAGCCGCCACTGCCACTCCCCCAGCCAAGGTGCGACGAGCTGATGCAGGGACTGATGCTGCCCAGCCACAGCTGCAGCAGTCAGCAGCCGGCCCCTCCAGGGCCGGACCTCATCTAGGCCGACCCCCAAGGGCATCTGCCGTCACGCAGTGTGCCCCTCAGGAGCCTTCCCCCAGCCTTGCCACACCCACAGGGCCCAGGTTGAGGCGGAGCAACAGGTCGGGCAGGGGCCGGAGAAGCCTGCACAAGGACTCGCCCTCTCGGCACACCAAGTAGAGTGTGTTGCCAACTGTTTTTTTTATATGGGGGTGTTTGTGTTCTGGGGGGGGGGGGGCTTATTTTGGGAAGGCCGAAGATGAAGGCAAATGTTTTTTTATATGGGGGTGGTTGTGTTCTGGAGGGGGGGGGGCTTATTTTGGGAAGGCCGAGGATAAGGGCAAATGTTATTGACAAGTTTTGTTATTCCTCCCCAGGTTGTGGGAGTGAGATATGTTTTTGACTGTTTTTTGGGGGTCTTGTCTGTTTCTCTGTTTCATGTGGGAAGGGCCCTGAGTTTGTTAAATAAAGCTTTTTAATTATTCAGCTTGTCCAGGTGTCATGTTTCAAGTGGTTGTTGCGTTAACCGGCTGAGGGCTTGCGGAGCGGCTGCATTCAGGTGCGTTCATTGCCACAAGCCATTCCCTGACAGGGGGCCTAGAAGTGCCGTTCAATAAGCCGCCGGCGGACGGCCCTTGGACCTTGTGGCTCCATCCTGGGCTGGTACTCCTCCTCCTCCTCCTCCTCCTCCTCATGGTCCTCCTGCTCGTCCTCCTGAGGTGGTGGTCCAACGTGAGGTGGCAGTGCCTGAGTCCTGCGGATAGCCAGGTTGTGCAGCATGCAGCAAACGACGACGAACTGGGAGACTCTATCCGGCGAATACTGTAGAGATCCGCCGGAACGATCCAGGCAGCGGAACCGTTGCTTGAGGATGCCAATCGTTTGCTCTATGATGTTCCTTGTGGCTTGATGGCTTTCGTTGTATGCCTCCTCCGCAGGGGTCCTGGGCGCGCGGAGCGGGGTCATGAGCCATGTACACAAAGGGTAGCCCTTGTCCCCAATAAGCCATCCCCTTGGTGGAGGCTGTGCCTCGAACATGTCAGCCACAGTAGTCTGGCGCAGGATAAATGCATCGTGGCTGCTTCCTGGAAAGCGGGCATTGACAGCTAGGATGCGCTGCCTGTGGTCACACACCAGCTGTACATTGAGGGAATGGTAGCCCTTCCGGTTGCGGTAATCCTCGGCATTGTCGATAGGTGCCCGCATAGCCACATGCGTGCAGTCAATGGCGCCCTGCACCATGGGGAAGTCGGCGATCCTGGCAAATCCGACTGCACGCTGCTCCTGCCTCTCTAGGGTCATGGGGAAGGAGATGAATTGGTGTCTCCTTGTGAAAAGGGCATCGGTGACCTGCCGGATGCAGCGATGCACGGCGAACTGGGAAATGTTCGCTATGTCCCCAGCAGCGGCTTGGAATGATCCGCTTGCATAAAAGTTCAGAGCCACCGTGACCTTCACTTCCACCGACAGAGACGTCCTGCACATCAGCTGTGGACGCAGATCTCTGTGAAGCAGCTGGCAGATCTCTGCAACCACCTCCCTTCTGAAGCGCAGCCTCTTAACACAATGCGCGGCAGTCATGGTGAGATAGGACACCTGCTGCCGGTATTCCCTGAGTGGGTAAGGCCTACGTTGCCGACGCCTGATGGCCCCTCTGCGTCTAGGCATGGCTGGCCCTCTCACACAGCACCTGCGAGCCCTTCGCACATAATGCTGGAACTGAGGGTTGGAACCCCATGCAGCCCCCATAATAAACTTGCAAACAGTGAAATCACAATGAGTGAAAGTTCCAAGCTCTGGCCAGAAGCCAAAAATACCTCTCCTATGTTGTCCCAAATCAGGAAGGTCTGTTCCTTGGTCTCTGTCCAGAAATCCAAAGCACTAAAGTCATTGCAGCAAAATGGCTGGCCTTTATAGTTCAGTGTAAGTGCCCTTTAATTAGCGCTCCCCGAGGCCCGCAGGGCCTGTGCTGCGTTCCACTTCACAGTTCTTAACAGCGCCACGCCCACATTGGGCGGGCGCCACTGAATTTCCGGTTTGGGGCGCACAAACAGCGTTGCACGACGAAATGACGTCATAAGCTGCGCGCGCAGCTGAGCGGGCGCAAACACTTTGCGCCGGCGCTAAATGTCAACTGAAGTTGGGCGTAGGCACAGATCGGCCTGCGCCCGGGCGCTAAGTGCCTAGCGCTGGAAATCTACCCCTCTTATGGCGCTAACGGCTGGCGGACGCAACTGAATTTCTAGGCCACAGTAAGTAAGCATTACAAACTGTTAATCCCATAAACGAGCATCATCTCACAAGGGGACGGTGCATTCTGGCAGTCAGTGTGCACATTGACAGCTGCTGTTAATACAAGAATGAAATAGAATAAAGTCCCCTTCATGATTCAGTCAGTATATATTATACTGTAAAACTTGTTATCCAGACACCTTGATTATGGAAGTGTGTTTGTAATTTTGAAATTGTCATAACTTTGAAGCTTTAATATAAATAAAGAACTTGCATTTATATAGTGCCTTTTATGGCCTCAGGATGTCCCAAAGCACTTTACAGCCAATTAAGTACTAAATGAATATCTTGGCCATCTGAACCCTACCTGGACTCTGCTATTTCCATAACCTCTCATTCTGGAACATATACAGAATTAATGCAGATTTGCAAGCCTCGGGCAGTAAAGCAAAGAGCTTGGAAACTGATAAATATGTTTCCTCGTAGGAAGCTGAGGATTTGATCACAAAGTCCAGAAGGAGCTGGGAATAAAGTTGGGACTAGGCTTCAGTTATGAGTTGCAACCAAGCAGGACAGAGATCCTAGTGCACAGGCTTGGACACCCCTTCTAACTCACCATTTACAGCAATCTCCTTTCACTATCACTGCAAAACAGTACAATAAACTGCCTTGATGCTAGTGTGTCTGAGGCTCCACTTGTCCTTTCCCACATCCTGCCCGATTGTTCGCTGGGCCTGGTGCGCAAGGTACTAGTCAAGATAACCGATAAAGCGAGGTGTCCTGCACATAAGTTGGATAACCAAGCGGCTCTTGTAAATATTACTAGAGACAGAGAGTATTTGCAGGATTGTAATCTAATCTTGGAGTTTAGATGATGATTAAAAAAACTCAATTTGTTGTTATAGTTTATGACATTATCAGTTTCCTGAATAAATTACAGGCTTGTAATCACTGCCAGATAGTCATTGTTCTATATACATATATATACTAGCTGGAGTGCCCGGCGGTGCCGAGGGTTTTTTGAGGGCATGTTGTTATGAAAAAAGTAGAAATAATTTTTATATATATGTAAATGAGTTTGTCTATCTGTCTGTCTGTGTGGGAAGGAGAGAGAGAGGGGAGAGGAGAGAGGGGGGGAGGAGCTTCCCCCGTAGGATTGGTCAACCATCACGTCACTCAACGCTAATGAGCGTTAGGATTGGTCAACGGCTAATGACCGGATTTAGTCTGTTTTTTGAACATTTTAAAAAAGTAAACACGCCAATGACACTCCCCTGATTGGTCAACTGCCTAAAGAGCAGATTTTATCTGTTTTTTGAATGTTTTTTAAAACTAAAGACGCCTATGACACTCCCCTGATTGGTCAACCGCTAATGAGGTTGACAATTCACCTCACTGTTTCTCTCAACAACAACAAAGCCCCCCCTACCACTTTAACCAGTCATCTGAGATGCCAATGCTTGTGTCAAAGGCTATCAGATTTGGAAATTGAACAAATGTGGATGAAAATTCAAATGTAAGGGGGGAAAAAAAACACCTTGGGCTTGTTTCAGACACTACTTCAGATTCTTGAAGGAGAAAGCCATTAAAAAAAAGTGCATAATTATTACTGGAGAAGAAAAGTGACAGTTAATTCCAAAAATAAAAATGCAAAGTGGAGAGAGCTTCAATGAGCTGCCACAGGAAAGATGAGGGGGGGGGGGGGGGGGGAGAGAGAGGGGGGGGAGGAGAGAGAGGGGGAGGAGAGAGAGGGAGGAGGAGAGAGAGGGGGAGGAGGAGAGAGAGGGGGGGAGGAGGAGAGAGGGGGGAGGAGAGAGGGGGGAAGGAGAGAGGGGGGGCCGGAGGAGAGAAAGGGGGGGAGAGTGAGAGGGGGGGGGAGTAGAGAGAGGGGGGGGGAGGAGACCGCGGCCCCGAGTGCGGCCTAGTCCGAGTGCCGGATCCGCGGCCTTTCCTGGCCGCATCACTGCCACCGGCAGCCGGGCGCACCGTGTCGGTCTGACTCTGCCTGGACGGCGCACGCCAAGACCACAACTGGGGGCCGCTCCCCTGATCAGGGGCCGGTCGGGCCGGCCGGCTGGCTGGTTGACTGTCTGAAAAGACGGGCACTCGGTGCCCTCGCCGGGCCCTGCTTCCCACTCACTCACTCCGCAAATGGCAGATGAACACCTTTCGCTGCGGACTCCAGGTGTCCAATTTCAGTCGGGGATGGCTCGTTGGAAAGCCCCGGTTTTCCCGGTCCCGCACTCATGGCAAGAGAGAGAGGGGGAAGGAGAGAGAGAGGGAAGGAGCGAGAGAGAGGGAAGGAGAGAGGGAAGAGGAGAGAGAGAGAGAGAGAGAGAGGAGAGAGTGAGGAAAGGAGATGCAGAAAAATCAAGATGGCCGAATTAACGGCAGTTTGAAAGATTAAGCCCCGCCCACAAACGCCATGAAAACGCCCCGTGACGCAGCGCGCTCCCCCCATAGGATTGGTCAACCTTCACGTCACTCAATGCTAATGAGCGGATTCCCCCGTATGATTGGTCAACCATCACGTCACTCAATGCTAATTCCCCCCGTAGGATTGGTCAACCGCTAATGAGCGGGCTAATGAGCGGAATTTTGAATGTTTTTTGTATAATGTCCGAAGAATTTTTGTCTGACCAAAAAGTAAATATGCTTATGACGCTCCCCTAATCATAAGCTTTCTTTTGATATAACATATGTGCAGGTACACTCTGTAACTTTTGAGTGATGCCCGGACATACACACAGATAGAACGATCCTTTTATATATATAAAATAACTAGCTGGGGGTGCCCGGCGGTGCCGAGGCTTTTTTGAGGGCATGTTGTTGTTGGAAGAGAGAGAGCGAGCGACTGGGGGGAAGAGAGAGAGCGAGAGACTGGGGGGAAGAGAGAGAGCGAGAGACTGGGGGGAAGAGAGAGAGCGCGAGAGACTGGGGGGAAGAGAGAGAGCGCGAGAGACTGGGGGGAAGAGAGAGAGCGCGAGAGACTGGGGGAAGAGAGAGAGCGCGAGAGACTGGGGGGAAGAGAGAGAGCGCGAGAGACTGGGGGGAAGAGAGAGAGCGCGAGAGACTGGGGGGAAGAGAGAGAGCGCGAGAGACTGGGGGGAAGAGAGAGAGCGCGAGAGACTGGGGGAAGAGAGAGAGCGCGAGAGACTGGGGGAAGAGAGAGAGCGCGAGAGACTGGGGGGAAGAGAGAGAGCGCGAGAGACTGGGGGGAAGAGAGAGAGCGCGAGAGACTGCGGGGAAGAGAGAGAGCGCGAGAGACTGGGGGAAGAGAGAGAGCGCGAGAGACTGGGGGGAAGAGAGAGAGCGCGAGAGACTGGGGGGAAGAGAGAGAGCGCTAGAGACTGGGGGGAAGAGAGAGAGCGCGAGAGACTGGGGGGAAGAGAGAGAGCGCGAGAGACTGGGGGGGAAGAGAGAGAGCGAGAGACTGGGGGGAAGAGAGAGAGCGAGAGACTGGGGGGAAGAGAGAGTGCGAGAGACTGGGAGGGAACAGAGAGTGCGAGAGACTGGGGGGAAGAGAGAGAGCGAGAGACTGGGGGAAGAGAGAGAGCGAGAGACTGGGGGAAGAGAGAGAGCGCGAGAGACTGGGGGAAGAGAGAGAGCGAGAGACTGGGGGGAAGAGAGAGAGCGAGAGACTGGGGGGAAGAGAGAGAGCGAGAGACTGGGGGAAGAGAGAGAGCGAGAGACTGGGGGAAGAGAGCGAGAGACTGGGGGGAAGAGAGAGAGCGAGAGATTGGGGGGGAAGAGAGAGAGCGAGAGACTGGTGGGAAGAGAGAGAGCGAGAGACTGGGGGAAGAGAGAGACCGAGAGACTGGGGGGAAGAGAGAGAGCGAGAGACTGGGGGGAAGAGAGCGAGCGAGAGACTGGGGGGAAGAGAGAGAGCGACTGAAGGGGAAGGGGAAGGGAGCGGGAGGGGGCAGGAGGGAGCGGGGGGGAGGGGAGGGGTGAGGGGGAGGGAAGGGGGGAGGGAAGGGAGGGAAGGGGAGGGGGGAAGGGGGTAGGGAAGGGAGGGGAGGGTAGGGGAGGTGGGGGAGGGGGAGAGAGAGAGAGAGGGGGAGAGGGGGGAGGGGGGAGAGAGAGAGGGGGAGAGAGAGAGAGGGGGAAGGGGGAGAGAGAGAGGGGGGAGGGGGGAGAGAGAGAGGGGGGAGAGAGAGTGGGGGGGGAGAGAGAGTGGGGGGGGAGAGAGAGTGGGGGGAGGGGAGAGAGAGAGTGGGGGGAGGGGAGAGAGAGAGTGGGGGGAGGGGAGAGAGAGAGTGGGGGGAGGGGAGAGAGAGAGTGGGGGGAGGGGAGAGAGAGAGTGGGGGGAGGGAGAGAGAGAGTGGGGGGAGGGGAGAGAGAGAGTGGGGGGAGGGGAGAGAGAGAGTGGGGGGAGGGGGAGAGTGGGGGAGGGGAGAGAGAGCGTAGGGGGAGGGGAGAGAGAGAGTGGGGGAGGGGAGAGAGAGAGAGTGGGGGGTGGGGGGAGAGAGAGTGGGGGGCGGGGGGAGAGAGAGTGGGGGCGGGGGGAGATAGAGTGGGGGAGGGGGGAGAGAGAGTGGGGGGAGGGGGGAGAGAGAGAGGGGGGAGAGAGAGTGGGGGGGGAGAGAGAGTGGGGGGGGGGAAAGAGAGTGGGGGGGGAGAGAGAGTGGCGGGAGGGGAGAGAGAGAGTGGGGGGAGGGGAGAGAGAGAGTGGGGGGAGGGGAGAGAGAGAGTGGGGGGAGGGGAGAGAGAGAGTGGGGGGAGGGGAGAGAGAGAGTGGGGGGAGGGGAGAGAGAGAGTGGGGGGAGGGGAGAGAGAGAGTGGGGGGAGGGGAGAGAGAGAGTGGGGGGAGGGGAGAGAGAGAGTGGGGGGAGAGAAGAGAGAGAGTGGGGGAGGGGAGAGAGAGAGTGGG